>NC_092701.1:29195005-29365005 GCF_964275005.1 Diadema setosum | reverse complement strand
GCGGCACTGAAACTTTAACATTTATGTTTCTTGAATGGATTGTCCGATTTTACTCAAAACTTTCATTGATTTGTTCTACTAATATTGCTGCATTCACTCAATCCACTCATGTATTCGGGTGAACTTGTCCTTTTGAAATGATTGCAGACGTCAATGACCAAAGTTTTCTTTGCAGCTTTTGGAAATGTTTCTGAGAGCGTTGTTGCGCACAATCCATCCAAAATGCTGCTCGGATTGGAAAGATATTGCACAGAAAAAAAAAAAGAAGAAAGGTTTGTTTCTCTGTCACAGACGACGAGATTGAAAAATGCAAATCGTCATGCAGAATTTCCTGAAGGATGAGATGGTAGGGGAAGGAAATTGAATAAAGAAACTGATCGATAAAGATTAATGGACGGCCAAGAACAATACGTAGCCTTGCTTTGTAAACAGCGGGAAGTGCATGGCGTTCGTCATTGACAATGTCTAATGCGATCAGAATGCGATTGTTATCTATAGGAATAGACTTCGGCAGAGAAAGTGAAAGAGAGAGAAAGGGGAGACTGAGATAGAGATAAAGTGGAGAAAGGAGGAATGACCGAGAGGGAGAGAGAGGGAGGGGGGGGGGAGGGAGATGGAGATAGGGTGAGAGGGAAAAAGAGGGAGAGATAATCAGAGGTAGATATCCAAGGAAGAATCACATTTTAGCGAGATATATTATGGACATGTCGGGAAGGAGAATCGCATATGTGTTCACTTTGTGCACATGCACCAAGCATGTCAAGGACGCATTAAATGACAGGAAAAGCGTCAGATGCCCCCAGGGAGATTAAATTTCAGTACATGAGATTCATATGATCATCCCTTTCTCTGGGTTTATTTGTTGCTGTTTTCTTGCTGTTTCCCCCCTTTTTTTTAATTTGGATCTATGTCTCTGGGCGTCTTTCAGAAGGATGTCATTTCATTTCATTTCATTTACGTGAGGATTTCCAAGAAAGCATGAGTATCTCTGAAGCATCTGAAGAAAATTATTTTCATGTTCGATGTGTTTGATAAGACTCGAATGTGCCACAGTTGACAATGCGTTCGTTTCAATGCGCAAAATATACAAAAACCTATTCTGTTTTCTTGTCACCAGCCAGTGATAGGCTTTTAAAAGCATTTGTCATATATATTTTAAACTTGCCAGAAGTAATCGATGGACTCTCATAAATCGTGTCTAAACACTTAAGAGGTTAAGGAGAACAGAAATAATGTTCCGAAGAACGATGTCTATAACAACATGTAAACTTCTATATGAAGAGTATTTGATTTATTTGTGTGTTTGATTTTTTTGTCTGATTTACTTATTCCAACATAATTTCATAGATAATCAAGATTCTTTTCGGTAATATCACAAATCATATACTAATTACAATGTACATGTTTCGAAGGAGGAAAATAAATGTTAGAATAACTGCATTAACAAAATACATTATCGTATAACCAAATTTGCAAATAAATAACTGAGAAATTATGAAGAAGGACTGACACTATAAGATGCTTGAACACAAAAGCATGACGGTCCTCCTCAATAACAAAAACTGTATACCAAAACTCAAAATTTTACCAATTTGAAATCTACTAAAATGTGATTCTGTAAAGTTACGACTGCCATACCAATTTACAGTCTTCCTTAGTTGTTAATTCTATTTCTTTCTTTCTTTTTTTTTTTTCGTTATTTCATTCCCAACACATATGATTACAACATTTGAATACAAATATACTAATGATACAACAATGCAATGAAAAACAATCTATGAACAGTGATACAATTTTGTAAATGTCAAGACAAGTACAGACGTACGCTACATCAATAATATTTCACGCCTTTTTTTTTTTCGTTTTCGTTTTCTTTCTTTTTTTCCCCCACTGTTGATTCTATATGATACTGGAAGTGCTTGTAGCATTTACTAATTTTTTTTTTTTTTTTTTTTTTTTTTTTTGCATTTCAATCATGACTTTCTTAGAAACATCTCATTAACAATTAAAGTATTCGGTTAGGTACGAGGTGAGTCACGTCGCGTAGCTCTGGGGAAAGGGTAAGCAGTTATCTGTATTTTGAAACGAAATGTCGATCCTACTGTTCGTCGATTAGACAGCTTATTGTTTCTTCGTGTGATTTTTGGTATTCAAGGGCTCGTTCATCCGAAGATTAATAAGGTTCGTAATTCCGAAGGTTTTTTATTTCAAAAGAAACAAATACCGTGTTCAAAGGTGTTCATAAATCAAAAAAAAAAACAAAAAAAAAACACACACACACATAATGAACGGGCTTCGTATTTCAAACATTTGTGGTGTTATTCCAAGGGTTCGTTTTCCGAAAATTTGTTAGTCCGATCATGGAATATGGTTCGTTATTTCGAAGGGTCGTTAATCTGAAATATATTATATATAAGATAAATCTGATTCGTTGATCCGAAAATGAAGGGAAGGTGCGCAGTAACGAACCCTGGGAATTACGAACCTTATTTCGGCTTCAGATTAACAAACATTCGAAATATCGAACACTGTGCCATTTTCGGGATTCCGAATCTCCGGAACAACGAATCTTCGGAATAACGAACTATTTGATTGACGAACCTTCGGATTAACGAACCTTTGGAAAAAGAACTGTAACCGTTTCTTCGAATGTATATAAAACACGATGACTCGCAATTGCGTCATCATGCGATAGATCGTCACAAACCTACTGAATCGATAATGAAATCAAAGTTGAGAAGCGGTATCGTCAAAAGAATTCAGTGCTATTGCTTTTAAAACTCATACGAATTCTTGCTACATCTGCGTGCCAAGAAAACAAAATGTTTTAAGATGATCGCATCCCTCGGCGGAAGACAAGACGTAATCGATTTTCAATTTCAATGAATCAGAATTACAGTTCTCTCCGCACAATCGGGTAGGCTCGGGCAGAGCGTTTCTTACCGGATTAAGCGGAGTACCCGACTAGCAGAAGAATACGTCTCATTCACAATTGACACACACAATGTGTATTTACATACATTGTACACTGCACCAAACACCTACGCTGTATGCTTAACAAGCGTGCTGGCACGGCACATTATACATACCTGACACTTGCTCAGTCACGAGCAATAATTTACACTCTTTTTATGGACAAATATGTCTTCAGAAAACGTTGTTGTTTGACTATAGACTCCTCGCTAACACGCAGGTGTTTTCCGAAATGAACACGACTCTTTGCGTGCACTAGTCACGTAGAACGTCGGGTTACTTTTCGAGAAGTGACTGGGGAAAAGCAAAATTATGGAGCTGGTGCACGGCCTGATTTTCATTGCAAACTTCTCGTATCGGTGAATGTTGTTGATAAAATGTGAGTAGAAATTAGATTGGAAGAAAATTATTTACCCATTTATGCAAAGAGGCAACTCGATTATCAGGTAATTTTAATGTGCATTGGAACTGTCTCTGACATTACTACCCAATTAAACGGAGTACCCGTTTAAGCGATACCCGATTACGCGGAGAGTACTGTATTATGCTAAAAAAGTATTGGTAAAATATTGCATGTTAAACTGTACTGATGAGGGAGGGTTTCGAATCTACATCGAATAAGTTACCAGACCGCAAAACCCCCAACAAAATGAGACTAATCTGCGTCAAAACAAAACTGTTCACTGAAAAGTAAAGTTTTAATATACAGAATGCTTATTAGAAGAGTCATGGTTATTTTGTTTGTTTTCATTTTCCATCAGACATAAAAGATGGATGGACACCCATATTCAGTTGCACTCGCTGTCGCTGGTCTACCATGGAATCTAGTTGTTTGTATACGGGGCGGACCACTTCAGCTACTTCTACATCAATAATTTTCCATAGCACACAATGGCTAATATGCACGAGTCATTTCGAAGCGCTGTTCATTATACATGATTTCACACATGCAGAAAATTTATGCAGACAATTTGCAACGAAGTGCCGCGTGGCTGCTTTTAATGCTGCTTTTAGCTGTGGCAGATAGTTTGGCTCAGGGGATGAACTCTGACCCCTTGCGTCATTTCGTCATCACCATCTAATCAATCACTCACCATTTCCCGCGGGGGTTCCTCTTCTTTCCTGTTTTCCTTTTTTTTCTGTGAAGTGTGCATTAATTACTCGCGGGTCTTGATTGGAAGAACTTCATCGCATCCGGGTAACCTGCAAGATGGGTTGACTAGCCCTTTTATCGCTCTTTTCGCCAAACTCGTTTCCATTTCGTCGTCAAGCGCCATTTTCATTACGAGCTCTGCAAGCGGTGCGCGAGCAATTTAGGCGTTAATACGCCCCGATTCATCCAATTGTCTGCACTCATTAAGAGAGAATGAGAATGGGGTGGCAATATTCAGAGGCAAGTTTTTTTGTTTTTTTTTTTGGGGGGGGGGGGCGAAGGTTGAGTTTAAGCGGGAATTATTAACACCCGTCTGTCTACTCGTTCAGACACAATTGAAACACTAACTTGATCGTAAGAGTTCTATTTTTTATTTTAGTTTTTTTTTTTTTTTTTTTTTTGGGGGGGGGGGGGAGGGACCGTCTCCACCATCCTGGGGAGCTATCAATACTATGATGTCATTCACGGCAAAGAACCAACCAGTTACTCAAAGAGAAAATCGGACCTCTATCCCCAGACGGGTAAGTCACGCGTTGTGAATAGACAGAGAAATCATATCATGATTAATAATATGCAGAGACTCGCATAGCTAGATGCATGAACGGATTAACGAAAGAGAGAAGAGAAACATATAGGGATAGATGCAAAGAATGATGCATGGAAATGTACTAGAATTGATTATGTCTTGAATATAATTGTTCAGTTCTGTGATAAAATGCATAGAAATCAGTCCCGTGCCCTCCTGTGGGTGTTGATTAACGGTTCTTTTGGCATTTTATAATTATTTCCTCGTATCAATTGTACGTAACACAAATTTATAATCTATGTTATTTTTGTGTTATCTACTTCCAATTTTCTTTAAGAATATATATCGTATCATATTTGTTATACATAGATAATATCTTGTATGAGACAAAGTGACTGCTTTTAAAGCACATCTAGAACTATTTGCTATTACATGGGTAGTGCTGCCTCTTTTTTTCCTTTTTCCCCTTTTTTATATTTCTCTTATTCCCTATGATTGTTCATGTTCATGTTCATGTTCATGTATGTATTGATTTGTCTTTTACTCCAATAAAACACATAAAAAAAGAATGATGCATGGAAAAGTTCCTTTTTAATGTATATCTTCTTTATTTGCTTTCTACTAAGGCGAAACGATTTTTTTATTTTCTGTATAAAAAATGGCACTCCCCGTTATAAATAAAGTGAAAGCATCATTAACTTTAACGGTACAATATACACCTGTATCTTGATTATCCATTTATGCCATTTGCGTGTTTTCCTAGTTCTTAAACTATATTACGCCTATAGTTCTCTTTATGATGGATGATACAAGACCACTGATAACTGTCATTAAACTTTCAAACAAAATTTTCATGAAAAAAAAAGAAGCAAACAAAACGAAACACAGCATAGCGAATGTACACTTTCTTCGTGTTAGTCCACCAACGGCATGTACACCCCAAGAATACTGATGCATGGTTCCTCAATGATACGGAGTTAAAAGATCAAAGTTAAACAAAACGAACTCATGATTTACTATCCTTTACAGAACAGTGACAGGACACATTAACATTTGGGAGAAATCTTCCTGTCGTACGTATGTCATGAAGTCACATATACCATAATGCACACATACACATATACACGAACGCACACACACTCGCATACATACACAAACCCACATGCATAAACGCACACACACAGTCATATCTAAACATTGCTTAACATACAAGTAAGACTATTGCAACTTTCATTAATCGCTGATCATTGGACGGTAAGGGAGGAGACATTAGTGATATTTTACAAAGCTACTTTTGCTCCCTCTTTGGACTTCGCACATTAACATTTACAAGCAAACACGGAAAGCCACGCAAACGCTCTTGCATTATACACAACTCGGATACACAAATAAAAAATAGAACGCATCCATCGGACTGTACGCTATACATACGACAACACATAAACGCATCACACTGTAGCTGCAGCCACAGACGAAGACGCCGTAAGCGATGGAAGAGATAAAATCACGTGATCACTTCATCCCACCTCCCTTTTAGTCTGTCTTCTGTTCATTTCGGGTCGCCACGCGGAAAGATAGCGCCAAACCGCCGCACCATCTTTTCGCCACAACATCCTGGAAACCGTCTGGTTTTATCAGGGCAGATCATGTTTCGTAATTAGCGGCCAATGGCTCAATCCCCAAACCAGGCCTTAGCCGCCCCACAGGAGAAAATTGCGCCGCTTGTGCGAGTCGCTGACACCTGATACGGCCTAGCACATGGCTTTGCCATCGGAGAAGTCGTGAGCATTCAGTAAGTTGTTCCCGATGATGGCCAGACAATTTTGACGACAACAGGAACAAGTGATTACCGTTCACTCTATGACGTGTCATGCCCCCCAAATTATATTCTTTGTGAGGAATGAGTTTGAAGGGTTGTAATTCAAATTAATTTGTGCTCACCATCGTAGAGAGGGGATATTCCGTGACATATCGCGGCTATAGCAGGGCTAGGAAGGCAAATGAAAGAATGACCGTGAACATGACACCAGGAAAGAATATTAGATTAAGATTATTTCTCCTTCATTGACTTCGCTTTTGAGCTTCATAAATAACTTATTAACATGGACTGAATACACCTATATTTTTCTTATGCATCGATATCATAGTTCCTGCCGGGAGACGTGTACACAAGCGGTTTTACCCAAACTATCATAATACAGCGCTCGACACTAACTTTCCCCTCCTTTTTTCCTCAAGGTCACCGTGTATGAATAGAATATATATTAATTGTATATATATTTTTTCTTTTTTCTTTTATTCATTATGGTCACATTCATTTAATCATGAGATATAGCGAGAACTAGGAGAGAAAAGCTAAAGAATATATATGTATATATATATATATATATATATATATATATATTATATACTTTTATAATATATTGTTTAAATTACGTTGTTTTGATACATCAACAGCGCGAGATGAAGTAATTGCATTATATAGGAGTGTGATGATATTGATATAAGTAGTATTCATGTAGTTATGATAACGCCATCAGTGATGAGCTATGGTGGTAATAAAGATAAAGAAGAAGAGACATGAAAACAGTGTTTGCCGCAACGGCAGAAGTACAAGTAGTGGCACAGTAGTAGTTCGCATTGTCAGAAATGCGAACTCGGTTACAACAATCGGGGAAGGTGTATAGAGATGGTGACCTGTATGATTATCGCCTGTACCTTCAACCGCACTTACAGCCAAAGTTATGATAATTGAACATTCCAATATTAGATTGCCCTCCCACCTAACCAAAGAAGATGCTAATAACAATAGCGATGATTTAGTGATAATAGAAAGGCATTGTTTGCCACTTTTCGGGTTGATAAGACTAGTTTCTCAGAACAATCTTGACCCCAGGCGATCGAGGAGGGGAGAATGATGCTTGTGAATGAACAGATTTCTGAAGCATCTCCTTGGTCCCAAAGGGGAGATTGACGGAAACCGGACGAACCTAACCCGAGGGAGGGTTAAGCAGTGTTGAAGAGCATTTTCTCTTTTTTCCCTCTTTGTGCTCTTTTCTCACGAAGTGAATGTGGGTTAAACTGTAGTGCTTCAAGAAGACGAGTGAGAAAGAGAGAGAGAGATAATATTTTACAGACAGAAATATATATAAACATATATATATAACATATACAATATATACAACATATAGGCTTACATAAGAGAGAGAAAGGGAGAGATAGAAATATATAAAGAAATTTAAACGTGTTTTCATATATGACAATACGTCTCTTTATATATATATATCTATATATATAGAGAGAGAGGGAGAGAGAAATACATAAGATATATATATATATATATATATATATATTCATACTTGTTACAATCTCTCTCTAATGTACATATATATATATATATATATATATATATAGAGAGAGAGAGAGAGAGAGAGAGAGAGAGAGAAAGAGAGAGAGAGGGAGAGAAATATATAAAGAAACATATGCATATATATATATTCATATTTGTTACAATCTCTCTCTAATGTACGTATATAATTATATATAGAGAGAAACAGAGAGAAAGAGAGAGAGAGACAGATAGACAGACAGACAGAGACAGAGATAGATAGATAGAGAGAGAGGTGGAGGGAGAGGGAGAGGGAGAGGGGGAAAGAGATGGGGGAGAGAGGGGAGATTGGGGAGAGGGATTGATTACCAGAAGAATGAGAAAAACACATACCAGGAGCGCCATAAGATCAGGTGCGTGTTCTTTATTTCAGAGTTTAATTGGATAGATGTCGAGTAATTTGGCTTACGTGAAGGTCACAGGAAAAAAAAAAAAGAAGGGTAAGAAGGAACTAACTGAATGAGTGCGAGTGTTCTCTCATACTTCTCCAGATCAGAAATGAGCACACACGCTGATAATAATGTAAATTTTCATCGCAACTCCATCTAACGACTTTATACCTCGTGACATTTAAATGTCAATAGAGTCTCACTGCCCTCATTCCCATGTGTAAGGAGATAAAGCTTGTTTTCAGGCAAAAACATCATCATCACTTTCTTAGGGCAAAACTTGTTTGATTATGTTAGATTTTTAAACAACAGCTACCGAGAGAGAAAGAGAGAGAGAGAGAGGGGGGGGGGGGGCCAAAGCGATGCTTCGAAGAAAACTCGCCCACGCTCTCCAAAGAAAAGCGTCAAAGATTTTGCGTTGAGGGATCAAACCGAACCAACCCTGTTCGTGAGGGTAAAAGATGTCGACAACCCCGTTTACGCCATAGGACCGGGCCAAGGCGCACATCAGGCTATATAGTGTTCAATTGCGAGGATCAACCCCGCAACTCGAGACTGAGAGCAGGGAGGTGGAACATCTTCCACCTCCCTGCTGAGAGTTAACGTGGAACTTCTGATCTCCGAAGCGATAAGTAAGATTTTTTGAGCCTTTACTACCATAAAACAAAACTCAGACAGGGTTGATCTAATATTTGTTCTGAAAATAATAGCAATATCACTAAAAACAGCCGGTAACGGTGAACGCTTTGAAAAAAAAAATCCCTCCTGAAATTGTCGAAGGGCATATTCCAGCATTGACCATGGTTGATGCTTTACATTTTCCCTTCGAACTCGGTTGCGCTTGTAATTATCCATAACTACCATACCTACTTCTAAGTGCTGGCATGTTTTCCAAACAACACTAAGATTCGTGAGCACGCAATCGAACATTAGTACTGCAAGCAAAAGAGCCCGTTATGACGTGATTTCCGTAAAGGGATTTCTGTGGTTCAGTCTCGGCTGAGCCGTGGAGCGGCCGAGATTACCCCCACAGAAGTGGTCCCAGTTGGGGCCGCGGCTCGGCATCGCGTAGCTATTTACGCCAACTTGTCCTGCGCCGCCTTAAATACAACTGTTATAGGCCAAGCTTACTCCACAGATGCATCAAATTCTGATGGGCAACATAATAATCATAAAAGACCCCGCTGACCCAAATGACTGCGGCATCATAGTTGGAGGATGCTTTAAGTGCCTCCGAGTTTCTCCCAATCCTGCGCTTAATAATCAAACAGCTCTATAAACACACATACACACACATGCATATATGTGTATATAGACAGACAGACAGACAGACAGAGAAAGAGACAGCATGAGAGCAGTTTATAGGGAAACCCTGTCAAACATTTCTTCGAAGACCCATCGAGAGCATAAGTAACCCTTGAGGAAATTATGTATAGATTTAAAAAGATATTGATACTCTTTATGCTCCATGAACTGTTATGAGGAGTGAGAGGGTGTGGTTGACCCACCTGCTCCGCACCCCTCTTTCTCTGGTTCTTGTCCTTTTCGTTACATTTCTCACGCTGATGAAAATATTACCTACTAGTGTGCTTTTCCTTTTTTGAAATTTCAACCTGTTTGGTCGCTCACTTATCAATTGTTATCAGGGCAATGTAAACATACGCTATCCAAAAAAACAAAACAAAACAACTAACCATAATTTTTTTTAAGTTGTTTTCCCACACTTGCATTCTGACTAATTACAACTAAATGATTAGAATTTCTGTCTATTCACATTCTTGTTGCTAACTTCGTTATGCTCAGCAAAACTGAGTTAATCATTAGGCCTACTTGCATAGTTATTTCAGTCGGTTTGCAATTCACATTGATTTTGCCACGCCGATAAAAATAATGCGTTAAAGCAGAAATTTATAGAGAATCTAGAAATATGACAAGTTTGATATCTACGGAAAGCTAAGAAGCTAGTTAACAAAACTGGATATCTTTTAGACGATGTAACTTTACCCCCAAACTGTTTTTGAGATTGAAAAAACACCCAATTTCCATGACCACGTAGCTCCGTTCGCTACAAGAAACATCGGATTTGAGCGACGTCACCTAATGTGTATGAGCTGATTTGCCGTACGGCTATATGAGACCCGCTCTGGCAAAACCCGAAACTTCTCGGCAAATGTGATTTCGCGCTACAGCCCGAAAAGGGTAAAAAAATGACCTACCTCAGGGACCAAATTGACATTTTGGTATCACGTTGTAAGGGAAATTTTCTAGTTTCTGATTGATATCAACAACATTTCGAAATACAACCTACAAAATGTGGAATTTTGAAGAGAAAAGTGGGATGTCAATATCTCAAATGTTGGCCAAAATCTTACGTCTAAAGACCAAATTGCCTTCGCTTACGGCGAAAATGACTGTTCTTTTGGCGATCGTGTCTTAGATATTCTGCTTTGAACCCTGACACATTTGGTACCTACAGAAAGCTCTACCTCTGCTTATTCCAAATATGGTCATGACATGATGTCATGCTACTCACTTTCATTCATAAATTCGTCTGAAACATGCGTAAGTTTATGCAAATCGTCTCCCAGACGCGTAAACAGCCTTGTTGCTTACCAAGACACGTGATCGAAATACGTGTTCACGATTGGTCAACTGCGCCGAGGACCCCCTTGTTTACAAGCAACCTACGTCAGCGTGTACGTGTTATACTATGGGGATCGCTGCAGCAGCGGTGCATGCTTGCATGCAACACGTGTATCGTGACTGCTGCTCAGCACGGAAATGTTGCAGTTTCCCGCTTTGTTAGACTGGGTTTTTTTAGCAAGTTGAGGTAGAAATTAGAATTTAAACCAACACACAAGAGAAAAAGAAGGTCACATTTATCTAACAAACCTTCATCATGCCATTTCGAAGAAGAATCAAGCTGAAATCACGGCATCAAGGAATACCTCTTCACTGCCGATTCTGCTGGTACTGTTGTGCGTACAACTGGTCACGGCAATCGCGAATCTTGAGCTGATTACGGTAGGTTTTGTGCTTTTCAAACGTCGTATTTCCGTAAATTTATGGGTGTAAAAATTATTTACAATCAATTACAGCTCTTTGACTTAGTTATCATCCTTCATGAGTATGTAAGATAACCTCAGCTATTCGCAATTCCCCCACAATGATCGATTTGTTGTGTCAATAATAACAGCAAATTGTGGCTGTACGAAGGAACAGCTGATCACGGCAATCGTGAATCTTGAGCTGACGATAGGTTTTCTGCTTTTAAAACTTTGTTTTTCCGTGAATTTATGGGTGTAAAATATGATTCCAATGAACACAAACAAACAAACAATTTCACGACGTGAATATATAGTTTTGGCGGACGATTTATTCTAGATTGACAACAAATTACACACCAATTTCCTGAAAAGTGCACACAGTTTGCCTATACAGTCAGACCGCAACACCCTGAAAAGCCTTCTCATTTATCGTACGCGTATGCATGGACTTTGCGGACATGAATACGTAATGAGCTGGAGGACCATATTTTTAGAGTCCCTGTAAATCTAAACGACATTACCAATCTTCCTGATTAATACATCGATAAGAAGCTGAAAAGTTGTACTTTAATGACATCCGACTACTTGAAAGGTTGTGACATATAAAATATACTGAGCAAGGAAATTATAAGACATAAAATTTGCATATTTTTCATTTTTCTTAGGGGGTACATTAGAACAATGAAATAAATGTGGACCAAAATCGAAGAGGTATGAAATGAAAGAGGAAATATCATACTATGGAAATATGATGACTTCATGTGGACTGATTATTGGAACGGGTCAGGTGATCGAATAAATCATTGCGTTGTACAGTTAATTTTTGACGAGATTTCAGTTTGCCGCGAATACGCGTTTCTGATTGGTTAATTTCCTCTGAGTGGAGAGTTGAAACAGTTGGTCAGCGCGGAAGGACAGTAAACGTGTGCTGTACATACAGTAATACTCTGTGTGTAGATAAAAGTGTAGGACCCTATGAGTGTGTGTGTGCGCGCGCACGATGTATGTATACGCGCTCGGGCTAAGATCTCCACGTCAACAACAAGAACAACACTCCACTCTGATCGACAGCTCAACTTTGGCTTGGACTTTGTTTACTCAGCTAGCAGTAACTGTTGCATTAATGAATGGCTCATTATTAATCAGTAATAAAAGATCTAAAACTTATTGTGCACACATAGTTCTTTGGGGATCTCTATTGTGAATTACAATAATTATTCCATCTAATTCCACTGTAGGCCTATACATCGCCGAGTAATTTAACTAATGATACCCTGAGAGCACATGATCATGCATGTATCTCAAATTGCCACTCCACGATTTTCACTCGACGAGACTTTCAATTTTTATAGTTTTCTAAGCGAAGGACCAATTCAGTTCTTACTGTGCTATTATAACAAGAATCTCTAGAATGTTGGATATCAGTAATGAGTTGATTCAACTTTGGAACGGGTCGGGTGATCAATAAATAGAAAGCCTTGTCATAATATGTTCTAGGATCGTTTTAAAAAATGTCAGTAGGATGCGGTGATAAGAATAACGGTATCATAAGTTCATTTCACATGATATAAGCATTAAAAGGTCTGATTAATATCAAATATTCACAAATCATGTCAATTAGTCACGGAGAGTAGATCTTCATGTCGTCAATAAATGAATCTCGTAGACCATGCACTTTGTCTCTGAATTATCTCGCAAAATCTCGGGTGTTGAGAAGGACATGCGCAAAAACCTGCGCGTACGATAAATTTTTGATTTGAGCTCATTAACAGCAGCGTTGCGGTCTGACTGTATAGATACGTAAATCCCACTGGGTTGCATACACACGTGGTGACGTCACAGATTTGGCACTTTTCTTAGCCGCATCGAACTTCTTCCAGTGCTCAAATTTGACAAAAATAAAAATTCTTATATTCAAAGCAGAGACAACTTTATTGCATGATTTATGTCAGAAATTAATCAAAATAACATTAAATGATGGAAAACAGTGAATTTATATGATATTATTTCCTATAAATTTCTTCTTTAAATGAAAAGATAAACTAGCTGTCGTTGCATTTTTTTAAAGGTATGTCAGGAGCTAATAATCTTCCCTTCAGCATTTCACGAAGTTGAGCTGGCACAGTATAAAGATCACAGTGTTGTTAATATATCTTTATATTTCATTTTTATTATTGATATTGTTATTTGATTATTTCATTATTCGTGTTATTATTTGTATTGTTAATACATGTATTACTATTGTTATCATTTTTCTCACTATCATTGTCAGAATTATCAACATGATGATGATAATTATTGTTATCATTCTTATTATTATTATCATCATCACCATCGTTATATCTTCATCAGAATCATCAACAAAATAATTGTTACCATCAGCACGTCTTCTGTACACTTTCTAGTTTTACTATACTTGTATCTCATTAAACTATTACTTCGTACTATCATTAATGATCGATATAGGCATTTATCCTCTTGTTTGATTATTTTCCGCACATGCAAAAACCGTGTATCTTAATGTTTTTTTTTTCTGTTACTTTCTTTTCTCTAAAAGAATATATTCACATCAGACATCAGTCCATTTCGCCATCAAGTCATGAATAAATCATGACCAAACAGGTAGACATAAAGACTATAAAAAATTGTTGTCGAGATAGAGGAGGTTATTAACTATATATACCCGTTGGTTGTGAATGCAATCTGACTCAAGAGTCAAAGAAATATGACATTATCATTCTTTATTTCCCTTGGGTAATGGAACATGACGAGTATATTTCACTCTTTAAAGTTGAAATACGTATTACTTCTTATGTTTGTGTGCCATGCACATTTTCTTTAATAGTTCTCTGGCTTCAGATTGAGGGTTATATATCTACCCCCAAGAAAATAATGTAATGTTCTCTAAACACGAAGAGTATATTTCACTCTTTAAAGTTAAAATATATCACTACTAATGTTTGTGAGCCACCATGCACATTTTCTTGAATCGTTCTCTGGCGTCAGATTGAAGGTTATATCTACCCGAAGGAAGTAATGTAATGTTATCTGAACATGAAGAGTATATTTAACTCTTTAAAGTTAAGATATATCACTACTTATGTTTGTGAGCCACCATTCACATTTTCTTGAATCGTTCTCTGGCGTCATGATCGATGGTTATATCTACCCCAAGAAAATAATAATAATTAAACATGAAGAGTATATTTTACACTTTAAAGTTAAAATATATCACTACTAATGTTTGTGAGCCTCCATGCACACTTTCTTGAATCGTTCTCTGGCGTCGTGATTGATGGTTATATCTACCCCAAGAAAATAATGTGATGTTCTCTAAACACGAAGAGTATATTTCACTCTTTAGTTAAAATATATCACTACTTATGTTTGTGAGCCACCATGCACATTTTCTTGAATCGTTCTCTGGCGTCATGATTGATGGTTATATCTACCCCAAGAAAATAATAATAATTAAACATGAAGAGTATATTTCACTCTTTAAAGTTAAAATATATCACTACTAATGTTTGTGAGCCACCATGCACATTTTCTTGAATCGTTCTCAGGCGTCGTGATTGAGGGTTATATCTACCCAAAGAAAATAATGTAATGTTCTTTAAACATCATTATCTCTCTCTGTCCTCTCCTACGCCCACTCAAGCATGAGGTAATATAAACACGAGTTTTATCTCTGACACGCTTTACACGTTTCTTCCCCTCCCACCTCCCCATCCATCTCCCATAAATTGACACGTTGATGAAGCATGTGGGGAAAAAAGGAACAGAAGACTTCTTACTGCCTCGATTTTTTTTTTCTCTCAATACTGCTTTTTATCATGATGCACCCGTTGAGTTTCTCTTCTGGAGAACTGTGTTGAGGCCCGCCCGAGGTTTCCAGAATGATTTGAAAGTAAGAGATTATAATGTTAGATAGCTTTGTAAGTTTAAGCACGAACCACTTTTGTCTTCTAGGTTGTCTTTTGGCTTTGTGCGACGCTTAAAGTATCGCGAACATTGGATTAAATATTCAGACCATGTCCTACCCGATCGATTTCACATCTCATTAGTGTTATGTCCTCACTTTCGAAAAGAGCGACTACTGTTCTTAGCCTATACCTCTAACATAATAATTAAAGATGTTGTGTCTGATTACAGTTTATATCAACGCATCTGTGTGGGCGTGTCGGGGTCTGGTGGTGTCCCCATCACGCCCATGGGCGGAGAGGATACACTACAGTACAACTGGGGTTAAGACACTTCTGCAAAGATCTTTATCTGTATATTCCGCTCTCAATAAGACAGGTGAACCCGACTGCTATAAATAGACAGCTTGACTTACCTTTAAGCCGGATGTAGAGTGATTAATTTGAAGCAGCCAGCCGAAAGTATGCGATGTATATGTTTCCCCCGCTGGAGCGGAATAATGATGAACCAACGGCAGAGTGTGAAACCCTACCATGTTAAAAACACATTGAGCGGTGGCAAATAGCAACTGCTCACGTTTGGGAAGTGGAGTCACGACTCTTATGGTCATTATGCTTCCTCTCTATTTGTGTTTTCGGTTCTCTTTTTTTTTTCTACATTATTTTGTAAATCTCAATAACCAAGACAACGAAGAAAATTAAATGATGCCTCACTGACACCAAAAAAAAAAAATGATATGAAATTTATGTCAGCAAAATGTTATATTTTTGTAGAATTTTATCTAATTGTTTATTTATTTATTCATTTATCTATTCATATGTTCATTCTTGTTTAGTGATTTATTGACTTGTGTGTTTAGTTTTAATCATATCTAGTATATTTAATGAAATTATTTTTTTTTACGTAGAATGTTAGTTAATTGTGTTTCTATTCATTTATTTGTTTATTCGTTCATATATTCATTCTTATTTAGTAATTTATTGACTTGTATGTTTAGTTTTATCTATATCTATTCAATGAAATTATATTGTTTACGTAGGAAGTTAGTTATTGTTTTTCTATTGATTGATTGATTGATTGGTTTATTTGTTCATGTATTCATTCTTATATACTGAATTACTTACTTGTTTGTTTACTTTTATTCATATTCATTTATTCATTTAATCAGTCATTTGTTTATTTATTTTCTGCTTGAATGTCTCTTCCTCGGAGAATATGAGGATTAATGTCCTTGGAGTGGACCGTGGTCTGAGCAAAATCAAGTCTAATCCATCGGATTAATGAGAATAACTTGAAATGAGATGGTGGCTGGAAAGTGCAAAACAGTCCCTCTGGAGCTCTTAAGTCCGAAGGACTTTGGGTGAAGGAGGCAAAAGTGGGTGCGGCCAGAGGAAGATGAGGAGGAGAGTTTGTGTGGAGGATGATGGTGATGATGAAAGGAGGAAAGGTGCCAAAAAGGGGGTAAGGGGGGGGGGGGTGAATGAATGAATGAATGAATGAATGAATGAATGAATGAATGAAAGAATGAGTGCATTTATTACCAAATTTCAATCAATGATACATACATTTGATAAATCACAATGATACATATTATACTTTCTTTTATTTTTTTGGTAAAGGGTGCTAAAAAAAAACATAAACATGCAAATAGAGATGCTAGGGTGTAGATGCCGATTCTTGTCTCTGACAATGGTTTATTAAAGACTGCCAGTGCGCCGTGGTTAATTGGTTAGTAAAGATGTGATGAGACTCTACACCTTTAGCTGCCGATGTCAATTCTGGGTAATTGTGCTATAGGAGGGCTTTAAATTTTGTGGTACATGAGTAACAGAGTTGATAAGAATGTGAGACCAAATTCAACTCGCGGGTCTGATGGTTGATTCATCCTGGGATACGAAAATTTCAACAAAATTGTCCCTCTCCACTCTTTTTTTTTTTTTTTTTTTTTAAGTCTGCGTACCTAGTTATCTTTGAGATAAAAGTAGTAGAATGGCTTTTAGCTTTTAAAATCCAGCGCCAAAACTCATGATGCAACGTTTGATATAAAAAAAAAACAACAACTATGTCATTATATGTCGAAGTCTTCAGTGTCCCTATTGTTGTTACATAGTTATGATAAATACTGCCTTTACCTGAGATTTCTAAATGTAAATTATAATTGATATAATATAGATATATCACTTCTCCTGCAGTATAATTCTTAGCAATCACTCTTAACATTTGTAAACTTTTTCTTTTTAATTGTAGTCACACATGGATGGAAATTTTCGGATTAAATCGAAATCGAGACGAAGTTAAGATATCCAAATCTTTCTCCCAGTTTAGCTTCACTGGGTCGTGGCAGAACAGTAATCAGTAACATAACATAACATGACATAACATAACATAACATAACATAACATAACATGACATAACATAACATAACATAACATAACATAACATAACATAACATGACATAACATAACATAACATAACATAACATAACATAACATAACATGACATAACATAACATAACATAACATAACATAACATAACATAACATAACATAACATAACATAACATAACATAAATATTATCATCACTACTGCATCGAAAGATGTACAAAATAATGTTTGGGCGCGGCTTGGCTTTGAGAGAGACGATTCGCCTGTTTTCACAAGCACGATTGACGATGTTGAGGTTTTCCCGTCAGCCATTGCTGGGCAACATAATTATCATGCTCTCCGTTGCTCTCTGGCACAATTGGAAGAGACAAAAAAGGAGGTATAATCCGTGGTGAACTGAGAGAAAGACGATATTGTTCCAGTCATAGAAAAGCGCCGGGAATGTCAGATTCAACATGGATGAATGGCGACAGCAACATCAAACCATTTACTTACGGAAGAAAGAAAGAGAAAGAGAGAGAGAGAGAGAGAGAGAGGGGGGGGGAGGCGAAAGAAAGAGAAAGAAGGAGAACACACGCATATACACATTATATACTCACACAGAAGCAAAAGCATAAAGATATACATACGGCAGTAAACAGACGCACACACATAATTCGTACATACTTGAACTTGCGTAACAAGAGTTAGGGAGGATACTAGATGAGAAATGAAGTACACGATTTGCTAAAGGAAGTTGTGCAAAAAAAAAAAAAAAACATGAGAAAGAAAAATTGATACACATGCATAGTAAAAGGAGAAAAGGGAATCTTTGATAGAGAGAGGAAGAGAAAGAGGAGGAGAAAAATGGAATCAAATCAAAATTGAAGCTCATTATGCCATGAAAATTGCTCTTCCATTGAAAGAAGTCATGAATACTTGGCCTGAAAAAAAAAAACAACTTAATGACAGAAATAGAGAGAGAAAGACGGAGAGAATGGGAGACAGAGGCAGAGAGAGAGAGAAGGGGATAGAGGGGGAGAGAGACAGCGAGAGAGAGAGAGGAAAGAGAAGTACATCCAACCTTGATTTCTCTCTCTTTCTTTCTCATTCATTCTCTGCTCATATTATTTCTTATCCTAGATGCACTCTTCTGCATAGTATTAGTATTGTGTATTGAAGGTATTATTTACCATTTGCGGATGAAACGAAAACCCAGCTTTAAAGTGTTTCAAACTAGTTCTAAAATGTGAGTTAGGGATAGAAACAACCAATGTAAAAATGTTAATCAGTATAATCATTGTTAAATATACAAAATATGAACAATGCTGATGATAAAATTGTTTCTAGAATTAACTGATTACAGTTATGATTCATTTAGAAACATAGTGGTTTTTTCTTACATTTTAGGCTTTATAGCAAACGTTTACATGGTAGGATGTTTGTGATACAACTGACATACACATACGCTTATCAAATGTGATAACTCAAGCATTTTTTTTTAATCGCTGCTCCCAATGGGAAACAGTACCTTTAACTAATAGCCATACAAATAAAAAGACCATGAAAGGTGGAAGGAAAAGAGAAAGAGAGAAAGGGGGAGAGATAAAGAAAGAGAGGGAGAGAAGGGAAGGAAAGAGAGAGAGAGAGAGAGAGAGAGAGAAAGGCTGAGGTGAGTGAGGCTGGATGTTGATGGGAGAGCGCACTGGGAAATTACCTAAAATGGATACCTGTTAATGGCGAGGTGCAGGAGGGCAGTTCGAGGGGGACAAATTAATGGATCCACTGTATGCACCTGATGGGAACACTAGCTTTCCTCGAGAATTATTTGAGGCACACTCGTGTTCACGCATCATCAGCAACAGTAATGTGAGATTCAGACATGTTTCAAATCACTTTATACTCTTGTATGTGTATGCGTGTGTGTGTGTGTGTGTGTGCGTGTATGAGATATGCGCATGTATGAAATGTCATGAAATTACCCTGAAAAAAAAAATGACATGCCGATAAAAGCGCCAGCAACATTTATTTCTTCTGAAGCTCTTTGTTTCATTAAGCAGCCATATGATCTGATATGAGTTTAAAAAAAAGGGAACACGGAAATGAAACAGAAATTAAAAACAAAAAGTCAAAAGGGACTGTAAGAGACATAGTAGTAAATATAACAGATATAGAAACATATTTATACATACACATGCGTGCATACACGTATATATATATATATATACATATAATATCATATTTATCAAATTATGTATACTTCATATGCGTATAAACATGTACATCATAATGTCGTTAATGTATCATATCGTGTGGTATGATATATACACGTATATGAATATATAAACATGCAAATATATATGTTTATACGTTTTTATCATTTTTTGCAATCTATTCATTCACAGAGAGAAACGAAAATGTTGAACTCAGTTTCCCTTTATACTATCTTGTATAACCATGAATATGAAAGGGTGCCTGAGTTATGCATTGATTTTTTTAAAACAATCAGAGAATGGCAGCCGAGCTCATAGAAGATATCAAAAAACCTTATACGTAAACTCGTGCTATTACCCTTTAGCCTGTGTATAATAATTAAATTCAGTTACCACGTGCATTGCGTGACTCGAAGAAGTTAGGCGTCAACAGCCCTACGACAATAGAAAGGAAAATATTGCCATACATCGCGGTATTATACACTGGTCCTCCTCTCCAGTTTAATGGGAAATTACTTGAAAGAGTTTAGGCTCTTGATGAGAAATTGTGTCTTTGCAATGCAAGGCCTAATGCCCCGAGAATGAGTGTTTAATGAGGTAGGGGCGCCTTTTGATTAGAGGGTTGACGTTAACGACACGGCGAAGAGCAGTCACCGTAAACTGCATTGTGCGTGTCATCTTCGTGACACGAATGGGATTCATCACCGTGGATTCAATTTACTGCAGTTTAACCCACTGCCCGCCACAATAACCTCCTCTCTATGTAGGTATTTGTGTGAAATGTGTGCACATTTGATTCAATGGTGTATAAAGGCTTAAGGAGAAGATCCCCGGTGTGTAGATTACGTTGCCGTACCATCAATGTTCTGCTATAAAAGCCGCTTGATTGTAAAACCGTGCAACATGGAATGATCTCATTATTCGCACCTCCTTGACACGAATAATCTTACACGAAAATGCCATCAATCAGAATGACGTGTCGACATTCTCAGTGTCACACACACACGCACACACACATATATATATATATATATATATATATATATATGATTATATATAAATATATATATATATATGATTATATATAAATATATATATATATATATATATATATATATATATATATATATATATATATAAAAACTCATAATGAAGAGAAAGAGCAAGGGATCAACCGGACCGATAATTATCTTCAGAAGATGTGAACCGATTACTTGAAATTTGTTTGTGTGTGTGTTTTGGTTCGGAGAGTCACTCACATCAAAAATGTTCGGCTCTCTAAATCTACATGAAAGAATGTATTATAATAAGATGCTATGAAATAGGAATTTAGTTTTTTTTTTATTATTTGTCTGATTTGACAGGTACAGGTTGGTAAAACAGACACTATCATTCACGCAAATGTATAGTATTTGTAATGGTTAAGAATATCACCTCTAGGTGCCAGTGCATGCTTGATTGATATATATTGTTGATGTTGATATGTACCTATATATACCTATTTAATATGTATATGTATGTGTATATATATATATATATATGTATATATATATATATGTATATATATATATATATATATATATATGTATATATATATATATATGTACAAACGTATCATAATATACATGAAATTTTAAGACAACATAAATAGTGTCAGTCCCAAATGTTTGTAGTAACGCTAAAAAAAAAAAAAAAAAAAAAATCACCTTTCCTTCACCATCCTCATATCAAAGCAGGCCCTAATTATTATGCTAACCATCAAACCACCAGTTGTGCCAGTCGTCTTTCTGACTGGAGTAGTCTAATTGAATAGCAATAGTATGTTGCTGACATTCTTACATGCACATTCAAAGGTTTCTTCGCGTCCGTGTATCGACGAACGCATTGCTTTTGCGCATCAGAAGTCACTCCCAGGTCGTTCAAGAAATGGAAACGCGCACTTGCTATTTCGTCACACACACTCCTCATGAAGGCGAGTCCATTTGTATTATGCTTATCCTTTGTTTAGCCTTATAATTAAATACGGCTACAGCCCCATTCGACCCCCTTACATGAAATGGAACAGCGTGCTCTCCGGTTTGCACTTTATGTTCGCGCGCTACTTGATACTCGCACTGCCGAGCGAAATTGGTCGCACTTAAGAGAAGCTGCGAATATACATTTGCCTTTGTAACTGAAAACGGGCACGTACGAGTGGTGCTCCCCCTTCTAACAGTTCGAATAGATGGTTATCGTCATACTGCATTTTTGTAGCGAGCTTCGTGTGTACCGTACCACTGTGCATCATTTTGACGCCGGAGTATACTAGGTATAACGTCAAGCCTAGTTCTGGAAGTGGTGGCTTTGTTTTTATCGCATGCAGCAGAAACGCTACTGTTGCTCCTCGCTTCGTTCCGTGCTATGATTACGAGGGAAGTGGGTTGGCCTTATTCTGGGCAGCTCTGAGTGCTCTCGGTTGGACTTTCGTGTTGCGAATTTGCTCTGTTGGATTCAGCATCGAAAGTGGTGAGTAGATACGCATTATTTTGGCCTTGCTTGGATACATTATGCTTTCAGCGACAACTGCCTTTACCTGAAACTCACTGGTAATGCATTCGCCTCCCTCCCTCCCCCCTTCTCTCTGGACGTCGCTCACGAAAATCGGGCTTTTCTTCTCTCTCAATATGCTGTGTTAATAATAATTTATGTGCTTTGCCGGGCCATGTACTTCTTCCGACTAAAGACGGATTATCAAATGTCTTTACTTAATAAACGCTGGGATGCCATTTCAGAATTTCAGCACAGAAGCAAAATCGAACGAGCCTGTATGTTTAAGCGAGCAATAATGAGAGTATGATAACGCTCATTAATCTATGAATTTACTCTAATATTGATCATAATCATGGTTATAACTGCTTTGCGCTCGTCAAATTGTATTTTTCTCTATCTTATCACCTGTATAGATGCATACAATTAAATTTCATCTATCAATGTTATAATGTACTCTTGTATATGATACGTCAAAGGTCAAGTTCTATGCATCTGTCACCATATTACACTATCTATACTTTAATGACCGTATAAATGAAAACGAGTTTGATGTATGGTTAAGACTGCCTTTTTATACAGAGGTAGATGCGTTTCCGTTACTAACAATATTAGCCAGGTGTCTTGTAATGACTTAACACGTGATCACGTCTCTTCGACTGTTTCTTAATCATGCTATACTCGACGGTGTTTCTGTGTCAGTTGATTGGATGTTCGTGACATGGACTGCCTCCTTATCTTCACATGTGTTTTAAGTTTGTATTTTGTCTGCCGTTGTCTTATAGGGATTATACGCGCGTGTGAGGGCGTGCGTTTCCGTCTAATAAACTTCATTTCGCGCGTCATTTTGATTAGCATGCGTATTGCGTCTTCCATCGATCGTTCCGTGAGTTTCGCTCCTGCATTTGTGTTGTTGTTGCTTTTTTTTTGCTTTCTTGTAAGGAGAGTCGAAAGGGTTGCCAAAGTGTGGGCAATGTGTGTGCTTGCAAAACATTAATTTACCAGCTGCGTGTGAAAGTTGCACATCCCTGCGCATGACTTTCATTGCAAAGAAGCGATGATTGAGAGGGACGGAAGGCAACAAAGATACTGCGAGAAATAAACAGAAAGAGACAGAAATATATTTTAACCAAATTGTGAGAGAATAGAGGATTAGGAGAGAGGGGAGGTCGAGAAAGATAAAATGAAATGTATGGGGGGGGGGGATAAAGAGAAGATTAGAAAAGGACGGGGTAAAGAAAGAGGAAGATTACAGTTGACAGATAATGAGAGGTAGAGATACACGGGAAAAAAATACTTTGCCAAAATCGCTGAATTTGGTTCTATATCTGTTTTGTTTTTGTGCAGGGCAAAGTGCCTGCCATCTTTTGATTCTCCCCCTGCCCGAAGCCCCCTTCAATCTATCCATTTCTTTTAGCCAAGTCACTCCGCGTTAATGTCGACCGGGGGCCCTGCTACACCCGCCATTCTCTCTCACTGTATTAACCTTGGACGAGATATCGTGATTTCATTAGTGCGCAGTCGTGCGTCTCCGAGAACCCGGATATTCATTCCACTGGCCATATATTCATTTGGCGGGTGAATCCATCATTAATAATGTTTTCTCTCGCACCAATCCCATTAATTCACCGCGTGCTATATTGATATTTCGTAACAATTGGGACTCAATACACATACACGTATCAATCATCCGAGACGAGCTGATGTCATAATGTACGAGAGGTTCACATTCCCGTGACATTTTTTTTTTCTTTTGGTTTATCGCCATATTTTATGTATATCTGAACACACACGCACACATACATTAGACAAACAATTAACACGGAAAGCATTTGGCACGATATTTATCACGCCTCAAGGTTAGTGGTTAGTGATAAATATTGCTCTAACAAGCATTTAAATAGTCTGGATAAAAGCGTGACGCCAAGAGAAAAGCGAACTGTATGGTAAAAGCGATTTGTTTCGTTTCGACATTGCTTTGCAGTTTTATAATTCAGGGCAAAACTTGTTTCATTCATCTGTGCTCACTGTTCCTTTTCATGAAAAGAAATATGAAAAGTGAAATCAAAGCTTGTGGTGTGTCTCAACTTTGTTAAGTCAACTAAGATGTCCATGCATGTTTGTCCTCACATTATATTACATTATAGAACTGTATAATGAGTTCCATGAAAAAGATTAAACATTATCGATTATCGTCAAGATCATAAATCAAGAGTTTCCTGGTTGGTGTATTTTTATGAGACGATGGTTTTCACAGTTTTTGTCAAAATATCCGAACTATTTCAATGATATTCACATACATTAATACAGTGAGTGTGCACGCCAAAATATTTAGGCTTCAACTACTTTACTGTAACATAAATTCCCACTCTTTAGTTCTGTCTCAAGATGAATGAAATGATTAGTTGGTAAACTTGATTTTTTTTTTTTTTTAGCTGGGATGTGAGCAAAACATGCTTCTCTCAAATTGTCAATTTCGGTGCTAAATTTGGGAAAAAACCCCACTTGAAATTTTAAAGTTTAATAGCTTTGAATTTGTCGTCCTGAAAAATGCATTTTGAGCAGGATGTCAAGAGATTTTTTGCTGTTGCTGATTCTACATTCATCTTCAAGCTTTGAATGCGGTTGCCTGTATGGACGACGAGATAAGAAATCAATGAGTTCTGTACTCTTAATTTGCACAAGATCTCATTTTGTTCAAATAAATTTGCCTAATCCCACAAAATGATATCGTATTATACTACAATTTGCTTTATATTTCGGATTTCTGTTTATCACTATACAACGTCAGGCATTTTCTCTGTGTTACGTGTGTGTGTGTGTGTGTGTGTGTGTGTTTCTGTGTGTTTCTGTCTGTCTGTTTGTGTATGAGTATGGCAGTGTGTGAGTTGAAGGGGTAAACATCGATTTTTTTTTTCTGTGTATAGTTTCGTCGCCAGTGTGCTCGACAAAGTGCAATTTTCGCGATGAAAATCTTTACTCTCTTTCAATCAATTAGTTCTGCCTCCGCCAAGATACATTGAGCGTGGACAACGGTCGTGACACTGTATGTGCACCCACTCGTCTGTTAATAAAGTGTTGTTCGATGTTCACAAGTCTTAATTCAGCAGCTTTCTCTGTACAGGGTCCACATATTATTGTGTGTAAGAGTGTGCGTACGCTTCTATCGCGGGATTGTGTGTGTGTGTGTGTGTGTGTGTGTGTGCCTGATTGCATGCGGTGTGTATCCATCTGTGAATGACAGTCTGGAAATTTCAGTATGGGCCGGTTGCCATGGCAACTGAAGGGCGCATTTGAAAACGTGACCATAGGCTGCCAAGGAAGTGACCAAAGCAAAACAGCATGATGATTCTTATATTGGTGCGGCGCGGTTTTACTAGTATAATGTACTTCTGCTGATTGCAACGCTCATAAAAGATGTAAGTACTTAAAGTGCATCGATCTTGTTCCCATGGGAACGATGAGGGATCCCTCCAGGTTTCGAGGAAAGATATCTCCAAGGAATAAACCTGTAGGTAGGCAGGCAATTGCAAGGAAGCGTTTCGAAATTTCAAGGTACTGTTCGTACTTCCTGTCACGTAGTGATACACTTTGTAACAGACGATTCATAACATTTTTAAATGCTACATTTGTCCAAACACTTCGTTTTTTATCATTGTCTTGATAATGTGATAAAAAGGTTACAGCTGATTTCTCATAATATGATTCAACAGACTGTCTATCGTATCTATCCCTTCTTGTTTCATATTTTCACATTTCAAAACGTGCAAATTAATCCATATTTTCAAAGTTATTAATAATGGAGATGGTAGCGGCAATTGTGACATCTGCGACAAGATAGAACGAACAACTATATTGGCGTTGGGCGAGGAATTCCTGGAGGGCAGGTGTTTTGTTTTGTTTTCAAAGTCAATATTACCATTGGGAAACAACGCAATGAATAAACCTAATAATGTCTTTTCTTTCCTTCAAACCATTACTTGTATGTGAAAATATGACTCTCTGTCCCAATGTTATTTTGTATATAAGAATATACATGACACACACGTATATACATGTACATAATATACATTTACATGTTTTTCATAAGGCCTATCTACGTTTAATATATGTATAGCACACAGAAATATATTTCTGTCTGACTGTGATGCCAAGAGGGTGGACGATTTTAATGTCAAATTGCTGCAGACGATCTTGTCCGTGAAGGTTCCATTACTTATCCAACTGCTGGCTGCTAGAAAAAAAAAAATGATTACCGGATTCCTCCGAAAGGTTGACCTGGAAACGAATCGCACATCGCCTGGCGCGTGGAAACAAAAATGATCACCTAATGTGTTTTTATTAATCACCTATAACATTTATTCAAAACGAGCAGGCAATTTCATTTTTCTTGTGGTAGTTGACGAGCAATCACTGAACGATTAAATGAACAACATATTTATTCACTGGCAAAAATGGCACATCAAGATACATCAATAAGTTCCTTATTACTTTAGCGTATTTAGTACTTTGAATAGAATAGTTTCTATAATGAAAAGCGGTGGGTTTTTTGGGGTTTTTTTACGCGACAAGAAAAAATATAAGGTCACCTCTTTTTTAGGATCAGAAATGACGTCTGAAATAGAATGGCTGATCAGGACTGCAATAACCCAACTAGACAAGTTTGCATCAGTCTTCGTATGAGATTATTTGAAGCGAGCCTTCTATATGAATGCTTGATACACCAATTAAATTACAGTTAATGCGCGAAAGCCATGCCAATCCAGCCTATTTGGGTTGTAACGAGAGCGGCGCCCTCCAGGTATCCGCCGATATTGTTCATTGTACTATATTCTTGTGAACTTGAACGCGTATTTACTTTCACTGGCCTGGGATTTCAGTCGATAAACTGTCGGGTTTTGCCACGATATTTCATGTGCTGTTTAGATCAAGCAAAGCTGTTTGCCTTGAAGATATAATTCATGGGTGGCGATTACTAAATGGGAACAATGAAGACATAGGCCTACCGTACATTATGTAAAGCTACTTGACAATTCACTTGGATCTTTCTATATACCCGCATTACACAATGACAAACACACACATATGCAAAGTTACACACGCACACATAATATACGTTATGAACAAAATAACGTGCGTATATTTCATTTTTTTTTTCAGTTTCCACACAAATTACCCTTGTAGTATTACATCTGTAGATCAAGAAATAGTAGGAAATACTTGGAAATGCAGTGTACACACATTGAACTTTAGATATTATATATATGATACATAATAATATTATATGGTGCCAGATATATAGTGCGTATAAAAAAAGGTAATTCAGCTTTAGAAGGCTACTATTTCACATTATTATCCATACAGAGGGTTTTTAGAGCAAAAATACAAGTGTTATTTTGTCGACGCAGCTCATAACCTCCGACCCACTTAGAAAGTTTTTTGAACTCGACCAATATTTTTTTTTTTTTTTTTTTTTTTTTTTTTTTTTTTTTGCCGAGGCGACCAATATTTAAAATATTGGACGACAAGAGGGGGATTCCCCAAAGTTTTTATAAACTGCACCGTGGTTGGTTGAGATATACGAAATTACTCGGAATATGAAGTAAAAACGTCTGTAATTGGTCAATCACGAATGAACTAAAATAGGAGGAGAACATACAGCACTCAGAGACAGAAAGGGTAAGTGAAAATATTCTTTGCTAAAATCCTCTGCAGGATAATAATGATAATATTGGATGTCCTATTTTCGGTCAATACAAGGAAATATTGGACTCGCTAAGTAAAATATTTGTGCATAGCTCGTCCAATATTTCCTTGTATTAACCTCAAGGCCATCCAATATTATATAAATATTGTCAACTATGGAGAGCACATTGTAAGTAGTGAGGAAAGAAGAACTCTTCTTCTTTCCATCGGTATTTAATTGTGTTGGCAAATGATATGCATGACTGAGAACATTAAACTTGAAAGAGAACTACACTGACAAGATGCACTATCCAAGTCTGTCTGGAAGAGCGGGGAAGGGGGTGGAGCGGGGAAGGGGGTGGAGCGGGGAAAGGGGTGGAGCGGGGAAGGGGGTGGAGCGGGGAAGGGGGTGGAGCGGGGAAGGGGGTGGAGCGGGGAAGGGGGTGGAGCGGGGAAGGGGTGTAGCGGGGAAGGGGTGTAGCGGGGAAGGGGGTGGAGCGGGGAAGGGGTGGAGCGGGGAAGGGGGTGGAGCGGGGAAGGGGGTGGAGCGGGGAAGGGGGTGGAGCGGGGAAAGGGGTGGAGCGGGGAAGGGGGTGGAGCGGGGAAGGGGGTGGAGCGGGGAAGGGGTGGAGCGGGGAAGGGGGTAGAGCGGGGAAGGGGTGGAGCGGAGAAGGGGGTGGAGCGGGGAAGGGGTGGAGCGGGGAAGGGGTGGAGCGGGGAAGGGGTGGAGCGGGGAAGGGGGTGGAGCGGGGAAGGGGTGGAGCGGGGAAGGGGGTGGAGCGGGGAAGGGGTGGAGCGGGGAAGGGGGTGGAGCGGGGAAGGGGGTGGAGCGTGAAATGGTATCATGAACGAACATTGACACGTTTGTTTTTTAGGGTTTCCTCCTAACCTTTTTATGGCCCATAACCTTTAACATGGCCCCCGTGTCCAATTTCTTGGTCATCCCAACAAAGACCAACCCATGACAATCCATTTTTCTCTCTTCACTTTTAAGAGCATACATGGTATGTAGCTGCGAGCTATATGCTGAATATAAGCATGAATAATGGACTGTGTGGGTCGACCTATGTTGGAGTGACCAAGTTATTGGAGACGTCATTGACCATGAAAGGTTAAAGGAAACACTAAGCACAATCCTGCAGTCGCGAAGGATTTCCTGTCTATTTTGATTACTTTCATTGACAGATGTCATCCATTTCAAAAAGACGTTCAATGTTCCGTCATGATACCAAACTTGTAAAAAGTGCAACTTGTCATTGTTGTCTTCAAAAGTTAATGTGCTCAGTCATGCATGACATAATGTCAACACAATATTATAGGTACCAATTTAAAGAAGAAGAGTTCTATTTTCCTTACAACCAACATTGAGCTCTTCATAGGTGACAATCATGAAATAGTAGGCCTCTAAAGTTGGATAACTTTTGTTAATATTTTATACGCACTGCACGGTATAATATGCATCACATGATATTATAAAATGGGTTCAAGAATGTAGCCAATTGGAAGCGCTGAAATGAGTCACGTGTGCGTGGATTAATTTCTTAGTAAATGCACTAAGAAGAGTCTCTCTTCCACCTCCCTGGCCTGACGTACGTCACAATGTTTACACTAGCAGTGCGCACTCAATCAGTTGTTACAAGAGCGTCACGCGCTACTATGCGCGCGGTCAATCCTGTAAACAACTTCTAGTTCGGGCCGCGGGCTGCCACAACAGCCGGCGGCCTTTCTTGTCCATAACACGTGGCGTACGTATACTCTTATACGTACGTACAGTACTTATGTGCGGGATTTCCGAGTGCGACGTGCGTAAATGTTTGGGACGAACATCTTCGGACATCTTGATTTTTGAGCGAGTGCTACATGTAGCTGACTGGTATTGTCCCACAAAGGTACGTGAATAATGCTGTTAGTTTTCGACCCATTTTATAAAACAAATGATGCACAGGATTATTTCGTGGCGTTAGTGAAGGTGCGGCACTCTCGAGTATTGACAACGGTTGCAAACATGCACTCGGCTGCGCCTCGTGCATGTCGCACCATTGTCAATACTCTCGAGCGCGCCGCACCTTCACTAACACACTCTATCCTGTGCATCATTTGTATATTATTGCACTTCAGCCCCCCACCTACAATAGATTTCTCAAGATATTTGAGAAAAGAAAGGCATGCTTCTGTATATTTTGCTGGGTTTGTTGTTGTTGTTGTTGTTGTTGTTGTTGTCGTCGGCGTCGTCGTCGTTGTTGTTGTTGTTTTGCTTTTAAGGAGTATGCCATGTCGTAATAGTAACGTGAAATGTTAATCCCAACCCTCATGTGTTTTTATTTAATCCCTTTGTTTGTTTGTTTGTTTGTTTTTAGCAGACGACAGTTCGTTATTTGGCCCCTTTTGTCTCTCCCACGTATACGGGGAGTTGAGGTCAGACTCGCACGATAAATATCATTCGTCATATTTACATCGGCTAAGGATGTCACTCCCATCCATCTAAAAACTGTACGAAAAAATAAAACAGATTAAAAAAACAACAGCAACACAGAGGTTCAACGCCCACCACTCTCCTCTCGCTTGCATTAATCATTATACTGATCTCGATAGATGCTGGTCGTAGGCGGCGCCCTATGCTTTCGAACCCCGGCCGCTGTCACGAGCGTGGCGGTTATCGCATTAAAAGATCAGGGCTTTTAGAAATAAAACACGTCGTCTCTTCTTTGTCTATGCATGCTTTCGCACCGAAATAAACGTGATACGGGGGCCACAAAAATAGATGTCTCTAACGTGACCTTTTCACTACCACTTTCATCTAAGCGCTCAGAATGTATGCTGTTTGGTGATAACAGATCAGCCCTCTTGCCCCTGTATACAGTACAATTCCACGCCACATGCTCCAGTAGAGAAAAATCAGACATATACAGAATGACAAATGTTTCACCTAAATTGGAAGCAAAATAAGAATGCTATGTATAGAGTGTTTAAATTTCCAATGTTTTTATGATTCAATCTTTGGTGGCAAACATCACATTGAATTCGGGAGAGTTGATGATGACACCATTACAAAACTCTCCAATAAGCCAGTTCGTAGTTAGCCCTGCTAATGACCTTTTTTGTTTTTTGTTTTTTGTTTTCGTTTTCTCAGTCGGTTAGGGGCACTTCACTCGTTTTCAGAACGAAAAAATGCATAAACTTTACGTAACAATTTATAGGATTCATCAATCCTGTTCAAACAAATTACAAGAACGAACTTGCGTAGTCCAGATGACCAAAATGATTTGTCAAGCAACGCTTGGGAAAACATAAATTTCATTATATTTTGCTTTGGATAGCTATTGAATGTATTACCAAACTCTTTCGGTTGATATTGCCAAATGCCATTTTTACTGTCAGGTGGATTTGCTTGCAAGCGGCATTTAAAAGGATTACATGAATAGTCACAGATGCTTATCCCACTGGATTTAAAAACTAATATGCCTGTTGGTACGAATGACCTTTTTTTTTTTTTTTTTTTTTTTGCTGCTCAAGTTAAATGGAACTGCGAACTGGCTTATTGAACAGTGAACAAGATTTTACAAACGTCCTTCTTGGTTTACAATCAGTATGAAACAATTCTTTATCCTTCCCATCAAATGTTCTTGATTAAAATTACTTTCGGTTTCATATCAATAGAAGAGATGTGAGGTGTTGACGTCATCGTCTCTGCCAATCTACGTGGATTTGGTGAAAACTTATCAAATGAAACATTCAATGAATTTCTTATTTTTCGTGCGATTTTCTATCGTCTGAGTTCGCTTAATCTATGATTATTGACTATGTTCTATCACACTTTTACAGCGGCGGATGGGGGGGGGGGGGGCGAATGTTTTGCTTGTCAGCTGATTAAACCCGGAAGTGGCACCAGAAACATATTTGCTCTCCCCCCCCCCCCCTTTAAGGAATTCCTGGATCCGCCCCTGCTTTTGAAAGAATTAGAAATGACACCCAATTGAAATGAAAATCTTGATGTGATAAAATCGAAATCATAACCCGTATACTGAATGTCCTCATCTTATTATTTTTTTTTACAGTGAGCCATGGAATATATCCTCCTCGTCGCATCGATCTCAGCCGCGTTCACCCTCGGTGTTGTCATCGGGGCCCTGGTGTGCGCCTGCTACGTGCGGAGGCCGAGGCGACCCCTGCGAGGCGAAGAGAGCTGCAGCAGCGACGCGGACATCGAGCCCGCGGCTTTCCTTCCGTCGCTTCCCACGCCGGAAGATGAAGGCTTCCATTCCTTACGCGGGCAAAAGAGGGCGTCCTTCAGGCGACTGGACGCGTCTCTCGACGGGTACGTGATATTTTTATATCAATTTATTGTCTGTTTGTTTGTATGTATGTGTCCGTAATGGTAAAAGAAAGTGTAATTATAATTTTTGCCTAATATTTTCATGTTATTGTGATTATCTTTTTTTTTGGCAGGTATAATAGCAAAATTGTAAGACTGTAAATCCGCAAGATTAAAAAAAAAATCTTAATACGGATAAGTTGGACAAATTATATAAAAATAGTTGCATAATTTACAGTCATACGTTTACATTCAAGGTAGGTTGTTTGCAAACACCTGGAAACCGATGGTTACCGGTTGCACACCAAGTCGCAAAACAGAAACAAAATAGTACCATGGTTGGTTACCTTACCGATAAATCGATCGGTAGGTCCACTGGGCTTACGACCGTTCGTACGCCTTTTCCCCCCTTTTTAATGACATTTAGACTTTTTTTTTTCCGCGAGATTCTGAAGTGTCACACACTACACCCTTAGGGTGAGCACATTCTCGTAATCTGTCAGTGAGTTAATGCCAATCGCAGTTCTTCGTGTTCTTCGCATTTAATGGAACAATGGCCACAGGACGAGCGTATATGGCTGTTTGTCTCAACTTGCCACACACTATGTCTGCCAGAAGGAAACCCACGTGCATAATTATTATTACGTTGAAGGTCTCATTACTACAGACACTTCCACCTGCGACCTGAGATGGCTCTGTTTTTGTATGTAGCACTAGCATTTTAAAGTGAAAAGTCAGCTTTTAATCGAGCCCCCAAAATGAAGTAAATCACATACACACACACAGAAGAGAACAATGTTATTTAGATTGAGAATGAAATGTGAGTTGTCCTTAAACAAAGGAATAGATTTCAGTTATTGTCAACCATGATAGATATACAAATGAAATGAAAAGGTCATGAATGTGTTGGCCTAACTAAACAGCTTCACCATCTGTTCATAATCAATGATTCTCTTAATCAATAATTCGGGAATTATAACCACGTCCCTTCACACTATCATCGTTGCAAAATCGCGACAACGCAAAAGCAGTTCATTGGAAATAATGCACCATCTTCTTACATTCTCGTCACCCAACGAAAGTTTATGCAGATTTGTGTCCAAGCGATTAGAGAGAATGTTGTCAACATCTATCTTCTGGAAGTGTTCTCATGGTTCTCACGAAACTTTCACCATACAATTGTTTCTCCTTTCACTGTACTTCAATGACTTGTGGAAGTTAAGTTTAACATTGTGTAGAATTTCGTCTTAACGTATTTGGCACAGTAAGATGAACTGACACCAAGCTGCATTACCCATAAGTTGCACGTTTTCACCCAAGTCAAAGATGTGATGGTGTTTTTGAAGTAGTCTGCTATTCAGGTTTATTGCTCTTTTTGAGGGTCTTCTGTTTGTTTGTTTGTTTGTTTGTTCGATAAAATCGTTCAATCATTGGTTATGTGTTATCTTAGCGTTTTTGTAGTCTGTTTCTGATTGTTAAACCTTCGATATCGTGCTCATCTTTTCCCAGATCGGAATCGACCACGTCATCGTCCGCGCCTCCCCTGTCACCGTATCCAGCGAGCTTCACAATACCCCGAGGTGAGCTGCAGTTCCTGATGAACCCTCTTACGACCATTGAATCGACATGCTAATGCCGTTGCGTGCAAACGGATGGTCAATGGTACTACCAAGGAGGTACCGCCTAGTACCTCCTTGGTACAGCTAGAGTTAAAAGTTGGCAAACAAGAACATTTTCATTTAGTAATACGGACCAAAATGTCGGTGAAAATGCTCTTATTTTTCCCTCAGTTTTGGGAAGAATTTCTAGGTGTCGTCAAAATAATGAAAATGTTGGGTTCATTATTAGCATTTCTTTCATGTTCTTTTTTTTTTCAAGAGATCATACATCATTGCAAATGCAGTGTTCAATACGTGGTTAAATGCGATACAGGACCCTGATGTATTAAATCTAAATGAACGAAATAATGGATTAAGAAATCGTTAACAGACAAAAAAACAAAAACAAAAAAACAAACCAAAAAACCGCATGATCCGGTAAGATGTGTCAGATTGGACACCATATTCCTAGCAGTAACATGGCAAACAAAGAAAATGCAACGTCCACCACTGCTTTGCTGAGTTTTGTTCAGTGTTATTGTTCTTGAGAATACGATAAACTTGCTGGAAGTATACTGTGTACTCAGACAGAAGCTGAAGCTCTACCATTTCCCTGCGACTGAGCTTTTAGAAACATCAACAATAGAATGGAATGAGTTAATTTCCCTCCCACGCACAAACACAACTAGAATCCGAAAACATAATGCCGCTTCAGGGGTTCAGAAAAAAACAAAAAACATGATAAATAGATACATTAGTTTTGTCCGTATAAATTACCTTGCTCGGCAAACCTTGCAACACATAAGCAGTGCTTTTGTGCTATTGCTGCGCAACACAGGTCGGCTGTTAGACATATTTAATGGGAATGACATTTCTGAATTATGAACGAAACATTAGGTTCGACACCTACTTAACGAAGAAAATATAAATAGAGGAAGATAGGAGGCAAAAACATAACAAGTGAATGTCGAAGGCGCATTATGAGTACGTATCATGACGTGGAAGGTGACAAATCACGTATCTTGTTCACGCAAACGTCAACATTACGCGTAAATCTTCGCTTGGGGCTGACTGCAGATGAACGGAGCACGTTGTTCACAACGTGCGCTCTAATAGTATTCCCTAAGCAGATTTCAAAGCAGCCGAGATCATTTATTCATCTTTCTCTCTCCTACTCTCTCTCCTCCCGCTCTCTCTTTCTCTCTCGACTTCAATCTGTCCCGACTCATGACAGCTACGTCGTCGGTGCTCAGCGATTCCAGCGTGTCTCTGGAAAAACCTCAGGTGCCGGTGAGTCCAAGGACGCCCTCTATGAGCAGAAAACTCGACCCTGCCCAGCTGGATCCGAGTTCCCACATGTACAAAGAGATCACGGTAAGGCGGAGTTTCGTCGTTGCCCTTGTTGCTGTTGTTGGGGTTGGTCATTTTATCTTAGTTACTGTTGCTTTTTTTTCCGTTGTTGTTCATAACGGTGTTTATTCTGTTTTTTTTTTTTATTTCGATGTAGATGATCTACACTTTAGAGAAATAAAGAAAACAGTCTGTCATCATTGGGACACAGTCATGGCATAATTGTTCAGATTTCATTTCTTTTTCTGACATGGACGTCATAACTGCCGTTAACATCATTTCGTTTTAGTACTATTTTGTTTATTGTTTTTCACCACCACACTCAATGAAACAGAGCAAATTGGCGCATATTCCTGTTTATACTGACGTTGTATTCACAACTTTAGATTAATCCAACAAACGATTGCTATCAAAGTCTGACCAATGCAAAATCAGGAGGAAGATCAACAATCAATATGAATTTTCTTTCATCCCAGTCACAGAAAAGGAAAGTCTCGCAAGAGGGACCCACGCTGGGCGTCATGAACTTCTCGCTCAAGTACAACGCGGAGATGGGTCTGCTCACCGTGCGTCTCATACAGGCCCGTAATCTGCAGCCCCGCGACTTCAGCGGGACGGCCGACCCGTACTGCAAGGTGTTCGTCACCCCATGGGCTACCAAGACGCTACAAAGCAAGGTAAAATGGAGTGGGTATATTTCTCTGATACCATATATAATTATTGTACCTTGGGAGAGAAACTGAAAGCACGGTGGTATGCTGGATAAAGTGTACTGGATACAGTCAATGCTTATCGGAAATCGATTCTGCAATGGTCTGTTTCCGAACAAGAGATCCCTGAAATAGTAAGCCTATCTGGTAGGATCGAGATGGTATATTGTGCGAACTGGATAGGATTCGAACCAACACCTCCTGTTCGGAGTCGAGAGCCTTATACACAATCCTACACTGCTTCCAAAGGGTCTTTCGCTGTCTCAGTCTGCACCCCCGTCCCCCTCTATCTGTTCTCTCTAAACGATTCACCCGTTTTTGTTTTTGTTTTTGTCTTCTTTAACTTTCGCTCACAGGTTCATCGAAAAACTGTTTTCCCGGAGTTTCGGGAGAGTTTCGTTTTTGACATTCCCGAGGCGGACATCCACCGGCAGACGGTTCGCGTCCACATCTACGACTACGACCAGTTCTCGCGGGACGAGTGCATCGGAGTGGTGGACCTACCTCTGACCCACGTGGACCTGAGTGAGAAGCTTGAAGTTTGGAAGGGCATCCGGGCCCCGCCCTCCGTTCGCGGATCTCAGGTAGCTATCATGACTCAAATGTGATCGTAATTATGATATAATGATTTTGCATAATATCTATCTATCTATCTATCTATCTATCTATCTTAGTAAGCAAATACATTCATTGACATGTGTGTGTGCGTTGTGTGTATGTGTATGTTCGTTTGTGCGTGTGTGTGTTTGTGTGCGTGGAGAGAAGAGAATTACATTATGATTATAACATTACATTACATTACATTATAAGTATAAAAATAGTGAACGCATTCCTTCTTCTCGTAAAATTGGACTGAGATTTGAGGTATATGCGAAAAATGGCAAAAAAGATCACTTTTCATATGAAAAACATTTCACCACGTAGATTGATATTCCATAGCGAAAGCTTGTATAAGCAGTGTCTTTACTAAAGTGGACTTAATAAAGACCTGCCTTTTGCGTATTGTATGTGTATATGTGTGTATATATCTATCTATCTATCTATCTATCTATCTATCTATATATATATCTATCTGTCTGTCTATCTACCCATCTATTCATCCATCTATCAACCCATCCATCTACACATTTATTTTTTGTAACCAGGGTCTAGTCCAGGAGCTAGGAGACCTCATGTTCTCTCTGTCCTACCTGCCTAGCGCTGAGCGCCTCACTGTCGTCGTGATGAAGGCTAGGAACCTTCCTACCGTCAACTCAGCTGAAGGGAAACAGACTGCAGGTTCGCTTTAACTCCTTCTGTATCAATGGGTCATACAATGTGCACAAATTTCACACACAAACCTATTTATGGGCAGGTATTACGATGTGGCAAGCAAAGGGTTGAAATGACATTTCAGTTGCAAACTTTGGTCACTCATCTGTTTGTTGTTGTTGTTTGAATTCAATCGACGTCGAGTTAGTTTGTTAATATATTTCAAAGCCATAGTTATGATTTAATTGTTGTTTTGATAATACATTGGCCTACATAGTATATCATTTACATTTACTTAATTAGTGGTGTCATTGTTTGGTTATCATTATTGTTATGAATATTGCTTTTAACATTATTATCGCTGTACTTGCTTAGTTTTAAAGTGACCTTCTTCTCACTATATTCCATATTTTCTTCGTTCTTTTTTATCTGAATCGGAGTCAAGAATACACACCATGCTATCTTATAATGATCATTTTGCGGATTGTTACTTTTGAGGAGATGCAACTTTACATTTTTTCTTTCAAACTGCGCTATATTCACATCTTCGTAAGACTTTCCACTGGTTAGCCTGGGCACCTTTTTCACCATTCCATCTGTATGATTTCAAACCTCTTAGCAGACCCGTACGTGAAGGTCTCCATCTTTTACGTCAGCAAGCGGCTGAAGAAGAAGAAGACATCGACCAAGCACGCCACCCGCCAGCCCGTCTTCAACGAGGCTCTCGTCTTCAACCTCGACACCGACTTCCTAAGGCACCTCCGCATCGAATTCCAAGTCATCCACGAGAATCGATTCGGCCCCAATGAGGTAACTAAAAATGATTTTTGTTTTTATTCAAAATATACTCAGGGTCAGTCAGGGATAGCAATCATACGGATTGACGAGTATTTCGAGAAAGTATTGGCGAAGTCAGTGACCACGGACAGGCCATATATAAGTCAGCAAAATGTCCATGGTGAAAAAAAAAATCGACTATACAATAGAAGGCACAATACACCAAACTACCCTGAACATTGAAGTTGTTGCCGTGGTAGCATTAATTGTTGTTTTCTTTATTCTCTCCTTTCCCCCTTTTGTGTAATATTTGCAAAAAGTATTTCTGAAAATCCCCCCCGAGTTACATTGATGGTATGACCAAACTACCCTATTCACTACTGACTGTGATATCATGTCTATTACTGAACCAGCCTGCCTCTTTCTTTACACCTTGTTTATTTTGATTTAAGAATACAACCCGCTTTTAAATCCCCTTTATCCTCCGAGGAGAAGTAAAGAAGTAATGGTGATAGAAACAAACGGAAAGAGTACAAAGCAAATAATCATAATTTCTTTTCTTATTTTTCTTTGATGATGGAAATAAATAAACTATTGAATTGAATTGAATTGAATTGAATTGAATTGAATTGAATTGAATTGAATTGAATTGAATTGAATTGAATTGAACTGAATTGAATTGAACGACACAAACGGACAAAAACAGACTGACTGTTGATACATTTATGAAATACGTTTTCGAATGTTATTGCAGATCTTGGGTCGAGTGGTGGTAGGGCCGGAAGTAGAAGGAGAGGAGCTGGCACACTGGACAGACATGATGCGCTCTGGTAGCAAACCCGTTGCCAGGTGGCACCGCTTGATGCCCTGAATGGGGCGGAGTCAGTGCAGATTGGAGCTAGGGACGGACCACGCCCCCTACCTCTATTTCTCTCTCTCTCTCTATCTCTCCCCCTCTCGGAAGTTTTTGTCTGCACATGTGCGACGGGTGCAAAACAAAGCAACCAAATCATCGAGATTCATGCGCGTTGTGATTGGCACATCGTTCCTGTCGTCTGTTCTGCACTCCATTCTGGTTACTTGGCGGGAAATGAGTCAGAATTTCGAACTATGATGGAGACTATATAAGAGGAAAAAAAAGGAAACATTACACTGAAAAGCGATTGATACCTGCACTGTGCACGGAAATGATCACTTATGGTCGGACTATTTTGAGCATGAATGATGAACGATTGTGAATCGGGATATTGTAATACGTCAAAAACTGATTAAGAAACATTAGTGAGTGGCGTACCATGGAAGTTCACCAGTCATCACGTCAAAAACGTTCTCAAACAATGAGATAAAGGATTATTTGTGATCTGAACAGTTACACCGAATTCGTTCGTGCTGGATTGCAACAAGAAAGCTGCAAAGCCTGGAGTATTCCACCATGTTGCGGTTGACTAATTGTGTGGGCAAATACGAGCGCTTCAAACCATCTCGGAAATGAATGAATGCCCTCACATCCTCGAGAAAACAAATTCAAAACGGAAACAGATTTGGAAAAGAAAACTGACGGTAGTAAAAGTGTGAAGCAAGATTCCAGTTAGTATTCAAATTAAAAGGTTCATCGTTTCAATTGAAAAGTAAAAAAAAAAAAAAGAAAGAAAGAAGTGATGGAGTCTTTTTAAGAGAGCTGTGTTATTTTCTGCATGCGGACTTGCACGTTGCAGGTCGAAGTGTGTTTGCTGAATACTGGGCATTACCGGGGGTGACGATACCAAAAGAAACAAGAAATGTGTTTCGTGAAGTGATGTGCTTGAAAGGAGTGATTCACATTAAAAGGTTCATCGTTTCAATTGAAAAGTTAAAAAAAGAAAGAAGTGATGGTGTCTTTTTAAGAGAGCTGTGTTATTTTCTGCACGCGGACTTGCACGTTGCATATCAAAGTGTGTTTGCTGGATACTGGGCATTGCCGGGGGTGACGAAACCAAAGGAAACAAGAAATGTGTTTCGTGAAGTGATATACTCGAAAGGAGTGATTCAAATTAAAGGTTCATCGTTTCAATTGAAAAATGAAAAAAAAAAAGAAAGAAGTGGCAGTGTCTTTTTTAAGAGAGCCGTGTTATTTTCTTCATGCGGACTTGCACGTTGCAGGTCGAAGTGTGTTTGCTGAATACTGGGCATTGCCGGGGGTGACGATACCAAAAGAAACAAGAAATGTGTTTCGTGAAGTGATATACTCGAAAGGAGTGATTCAAATTCAAGGTTCATCGTTTCAATTGAAAAGTGAAAAAAAAGGAAAGAAGTGGCAGTGTCTTTTTAAGAGAGCCGTGTTATTTTCTGCATGCGGACTTGCACGTTGCAGGTCGAAGTGTGTTTGCTGAATACTGGGCATTGCCGGGGGTGACGATACCAAAAGAAACAAGAAATGTGTTTCGTGAAGTGATATACTTGAAAAGAGTGATGTATTAACACAAACGGTTGTAATTTGTCACAAGGCAATCAAGTCGAGTGCTGTGATAATCACACTCTGAGAGGGAAACGAGAGAAAAAACCAGTGACGTTTGGAAAATTTTCTGCCGTGATGCACTTTTTGTTTTGTGTTTCCTACAATCCAAGTAAAACGACATCACTCCACTTAACTTACGATTGCTGCTTGTGGAGATTCTATTTCATTGTTTTTGCTTGTTTGTGGTTTTTTTCTCTTTTATTTTCAATGACCATTCGCACGTGGCAAAGACTGACGGTCTTCCTCTATTCTGGAAGAATTAAACGAAGCCGCACCCATGTAGAAACTTCACATTTGCAAGCGATCCTGACACGGAGTACGAAGCGCTACGAGCGCTCTATTACGAGGTGAATTGGTAATGCATGGCTTAGAATTGCAATTCAATGAACGGAAGAACAATTGACTCAGGTGCTACTTAGAAAGTCATATGGGTATTTATAGTTTATACGTGTGAATTGCTGAATGACGGATATAAGAATATCCATAACATCATAATAGTGCGAGTCGGAAGGCCGCAATAGGAAGTGAAGGTGTCGTGCTTTGAATCAGGAATATGAACGGAATGTATAACACTTCACTACACGCATAAACAAGATGAATGTCTATTCTCAAACACATAAACGCACACACACACACAAACACGTACGTGCACGCATACACACACAAGCACACGATAAACGGAAAAGTACTTGTACAGCACACACACACACCAAAAAAAAAAAAAAAACCCAACAGGCCATTGCTTTAGTTTGTTATTTCTGCATCACTCAGTGCATTCTTAAAGTTCTTCTGAGAAAATGATGGAAAAGCTGAGTGAATATGCTTAAATTTAGCCGCATTTTTATTCCCTCTGCGTCATCCCGATCCCTTGCATATCTCCGGAATCGTAAAACATGCGTGATTTACGTTGTCAGGTTTTTATTATTATTATTATTATTATTGACCACGCTTAATAACAAGCCAAGGCGTAAAACTATTGCTGGAAAATAGTCTGAGGGAGTTGAGGTAGCGTGAAGTATATTCACGCCTCTGAAGGAGAAATGAGTGTAATTTTGTTATTTTTATTTTGAGCTTTCGAATGTGTAAAAGACGTGCCTGTCGACTACCATTTAATCTAAGAATGGAATAAAACAGGAGTTTCAAAGAAAACCGATATCTTTCTCGTCTATGTGATTTTATGGGGATCATCAAAACACTGGCCATTCTGCTGAATTGGTGAGACATCTGATTTTACATGATGAGAAGAAGTGACTGCGGAATATAAGTATTTCACATTAAAAAAAAATAATGATCACCAGTGCAGTCTTTCGAAAGAAATGCACTCTTATATTGTTTGTTTACTTGTTTGTTTGTTTTCCATTTCTTAAAATCATACGAGCAGAATTGAAGCATTCTACATTTTAAAAAAGTACCAGTGAAGTCTGTCGAGAGAAATACACTCTTGTACCATAATATTTGCTTGTTTTTATTGATAGAGTTAAAAGCTTAAAATACACGGCTTACATATGATCAGAGGTATATGGCAACAGACTCAGCACAAATTGTTTTCTTTTTTTTTCAAGGGATTGGTGTTTTATAATGCAATTCAAGCACAAAGCAGCTTTTATAAAATAAACATGAAATGTACATACTAAAAGTACAACTGTTGATGTATTTGCGTCTGTCTGTATGTGTGGGTGTATTGACTGTGTAGACATTTATCTGTGTCTTAGGAAGTCTGCATGTGTTTGCGGACGTGACAGGACATTTGCTCCTGCGACAATTGCTCCGGACTTATTTTCTTCAAGGACTTAGGGTTAGGGTTGTGGATAGGGTTCTAGGCTTAGTTTGATGTGAGGATTAGGATTAGGGTTAGGGTTCTGTTTGTGGGTGGAATTTAAGTTTAGCTTAGCAGATATTTCATGGGAGCAATTCTTTCATTTGCCTCATTTGTCCTAGGCTTATCAGATTATTGCTCCATCGGGATTCAATGTCTTTTCCTTCGAGATCTCTACATGGTACTTTTGTTAAATTCAATTTTCATCAATACGGAAATGTATCCCCGCTGAGATCCTTAGATTGTGTTTCCTTTATACTTGTTCCTTACATGCGTATTTGTATATTTTTGTAGCGTTTTCGAGTATGGACTCGAATGAAATGTCATAGAACCGTTTTCGGGGGGGGGGGGGTGTTATAGCTGAGTAGATAACACCACGGATTATAAATCACGATGTTCCTGGTTCGAGACCCATGATGGATGCAATGGTTGCGCCCCGGGAAGGCATTTTATTCTTATTACCCAGTTCTTCGAAAGGGACTAAAGCCGTCAGTCCAATCCCCTTGGTTGCTTGCTTACAAGCGTTCATTGCTTCCTTAGTGGTCACGTGAAACTAATCAATTCAAATTAAGTCAACAACCGTTCCTGCTGTTAGCCCTGCCGGAATATATTCAACACCGTAAGTTCTGAATGTGCGTGTAAATCATCATCAGTTTATTTCAAGTTTTGCACGAAAGCACTGTTATGCATTATAAATGTGTGCGTGTGTGTGTGTGTGTGTGTGTGTGTGTGTGTGTGAAGGAGAAGGAGATCACGGTGCTAAGCTATTATTGGGAATGGCAAGCGTGGATGATATTGCTGAATGGAATTAGATATGGCATATTATGATTTAAAGGAGGTTGACGGGCTCGACGCCAAGGTTGAACGCCATACAATATTTCTAGTGCTAGCTACCGGTATACACGCATGACGGGAAAATTAGGTTACCACGTGATCAACACAAGCAGCAAGCACAAATTCCTGACAACGCTTTGGTAGTTTACCAAAACTTAAGCATGACTTCGAAGACTTTTCACCACTTGGTTTAAAAATAGCCAAAGACAGCTATCAAACCTACTATCCATTGTGTGACAAAACAGCGCATTCACACAAATGGGGTAACGTTTTATCTCATTTCCCTATTTATAGATGGAACCAAAAATAAAGGGAAATCGTGTTCGGACAAGGGAGTGCACACGCGCCCTGCTACTTCTCTATATTCTCAATGTATTTCCACCGATTCCTTTTTGAGAGGAGACACTCGAAGGAAATAACACTACACAAGATATCCATTCTCTTCTCAGAAACAAGACACACTCTCTGTCAATAAAAACTCATTTAACTGGAAAGAATCATTAATTTAGCTTAGGAAAATTGTAAATGATCTCATACGAGAGACTGGTAACAACATTTACACATTCATTTCGAGTCAATACTCCGTTGAAAACCTCCCACAAGCAACAAGAAACAATCGTTACGGAGAGGGGGACGGGGATCAGATACTCTGGATCAAGTTTGAGTCAAGAAATCCTGTCGATTTTGAGCCAGTTCCTTGAGTAGGAGAGTCTCACCTAGAGTTGGAGTCAATTTTGATTTCTTCATTACTAAGCTCGACTAGAAATGAAAGCCTTCTTTGCCATGGATAGCAGGTCTATAACGTTTGTCCGAAATCGCGGCATAGTAGCAATGTAGAGCAACGGGTTAATGGCCGAGTTAAACCAAACGAGGTCGCTGAGGCGCTGGAACGTTGCGTTGTCTGCGGCACATGCGTTCTCACTGAAGGTATTGCACAGATTGACGAACGTGTAAGGCAGCCAGCAGACTGAGAATACGAACACAAGGAGGCCAAGTGTGAACGCAGCTCGGCGAATTTTGGCGCCTTCACGGTTTATGTGAATGCAGGTAGATTCCGTTTGAGACGGTGCCGCGTGGCCAGAAGATCTCTCAGACATCGTCGGTCTTTCCACCCGGCGTTCTTCCGCTGAGCCATCGGGGCCTATAACGGCAACTTGACTGCGGTACTGCATTTCGTGTGCTCGTAGCGTACTGTCGTCATGGTCGTGTCTCACCCGAAAACTGTGGTTAATACTGGAACCAAACAATCGTGGGTCGTTTGACTTAACACGTATTATGCAGTCATTACTGCTGCCACGAGTAGTCTGCTTGTTTGTCCTGACAATTTCAGATCTTTGTGATTCATAAGAGTCGATCCCATTCGAAGAACACTCGCTCTTCTGACAATCCCGTTTCCCCCGGCCGAAGGCGCCATCATCAACTAGGTAGAGTGATTCAGGAGCTTGACGTGTACACCTGCTAAAAGATGATATAATTTTAGGTTGATTCCCGCCTGGACCAGTTTCCTTTGTTCGCTTTGTCAGAGGTGTTGCCCTTACAGTATAATTTGCCAATATGTTGTAAGTCAGTACTGGTTCCAAAGTCACGTGAAGTGCACGGGTCAAACGAGTCAACAAGATGTATGGTGACGCCTTCCAAGCTGGATACGCTACGATGACTTTCACTTTCACTTCCGGTACCACAAGAATGCCTGGGCTTCCCCTCTGCAGCAGGGACTGTTGTTACAGCTTTGGCAGCGACGTCGCTACCAACCTGAATATCGGATCCAGCACTGGGCGTGTTCGGGTTTGTTACGCTTTGATCAATTTTCATTCTGATCTGGCCATCTGATATTGTCTCGATTTTGGGAACGTTTCGAGGGGCAACTGATGCTCCTCCTTCTTTGAATCTTTTGTCGAAGTTCTTGACTCGATTGTAAACACCTAGGAACACTATAGCATTGAGATACACGATGACAATACTTGGAATGAATACACCAAAAAATATGCGTAAAATATCGTTCCAGCCTTCCCAGGAATCAGCTCCCTTCGACACACGTCTTCAATGTACATTTCGTACCGATTATCGGCCAACCATGCCGGGATACTCAGCAGGCATAATGCCAGCGACATAGATATCCAGCTAACAGCAACCATGACCTGCGACCGTCCGTTCGTCAGAAAGACACGATATCTGTGTTTCATCGTCACCATCCAGTATCGATCGAGACTTACGAAGATCACCGATATTATCGACATTGCAAATAGAAGGTGGTCTAACAGGTCAAAGAGGATACACAGCCACTCGCCCAGAGCCCAGCGTCCATGAGCTAGGGTATGGAGGTACAAAGGAACAATGAGCATTCCGGCTAGGAGATCCGAAATGGAAAGGCTGACGATGAAAGAATTCCCGGGCACCTCTCTCAGGTGGCGATCTCTCTTGTAGGATGCAATCACCAGAAAATTTGTAGTGGTGATCTCGAGCGCAAGGATAACGCCAGTGATGAGAACAAGGTAATCAGTCCAAGTATCTAAGGCTCTGACGTCCAATTGACCCAGGTTAGCATTGCATATCACACCTGTCGTTGTTATAGATGGTATCCCCTATGTCGGTCTGAAGTTGGTAATAAGACTTCGTCTATCCCTTTATAAAGTATAAACTGATAAACGCCTCAATTAAAATCACAATCATATATATTTCTGTGAACATATACTATCGAAGTAAGACCTACATGCCTGCCCCTAATTCAAAGACATGCATACGTCAGTTCAAGATGGTTGTCGAAAGAATTCTGTTTCGGTTAGATTTGTACAAATCTGAAGCAAAGACGAATCGGTGGTCTTTCCTCGAGTATATATCCTCGTGGTAGATGACTGGTGGACACTGGAAAACTGTCCAAGATATTGCCCCATCGCAACTCCCGAGTATATATGACAAGTGAAATTAAACGCCAACGACGAATATCAATGGGTAGTGGACGATGCATGGACGCCATTTATCGAATTCTCAGTCATTCCTATTACATACGCAGTTTCGTATTACACCATAAGTTATACACTGCCTTGTCATGATTCCAAGAACCTAACAGAGAAGAAGTGCTTGTAGAATATTTGCACAAGTCGTCTGCAACGATGACATCGCTATTTTTTGTACCCGCCTATCATCTGATTGTCTTTTGTGCATTGCGTCAGGTATTGCACAATTAAGATCAAATAGATTTTGAAGATTTTCTTCCATGAAATTTGAAGACGCAGTTTATATCAACTACATCAATTCAACTCGTATTCAATGGACTATGTTCTTTAATAAATGTACTATAAATGTATAAGATATAGGACCTGTAACGTATGCAGGCACCTGTTTAACTAGATCTTCATGTCCATCTCATTTATCTCACACGTTTTTTTTTTTCTCTCTAACCTTTCCCCAATAGCCACTTAGCCATATCATGTCACCTGCCTGTCATGAATGAACCTGCTTTTGACTGTATGCAGGATGTGAGTGCTCAAATTGTATGTCCAGTTGGTCATGGACTGAATCGCCGAATATGAAGTGTAATGCGCGTCCGTTTCCGACCTATCAACACTCATCACCCATCACTGGCTAAAAGCCTGTCAGAATGATTAACTTCTGGAGCAAGATGCCCAGTAGATTTGAGGCCGAGTGCCCTTCTCGTAATGGTTACCGGATTTAAAAAAAAAGCCAGTTCACAGTTAGCAACACTTACTTAGACTGATCTCTGTAAGAGATCAGAGGTTAGCAATGATCTGTTCCAAAGTGCAGAGGCAGGTTAATTAAGTAAGTGAAATTCATCTCAATATCCACATTTTCATTGCTAAGTGAGTATAAAGTGGCATCCACGATATACCAAAAAAAAAAAATCATGGAATTAAGTCACAGTCTTTAATACAAGGTCTTATTGACTAATACACCACAAAATTACTTCCTAAATTCCCCTATTTGACATGAAGAAAAAAAAAAACAAACTCAGATCCTTTATATCTTAGAAATCTTATTAGGTTACAGTGCATTGCAATACGTAATTCAGCAGTTTTATATAGGGGGCTAAAGTTCACGGGAAAATTAATGTTTGATGGCATGCTGATTCCAGGGCTTGGAGTATTGTCGTCTGTTCTTCATGTTTTGTGAGCATTACTGAACTGAGTAGTGTTGCCTATTGTTGAGCGAAGACCGTGTCGTAAAAGAGTGATGAATTTGAGAATCGAGTGCAGAGAATCTACAGGGGGTCTTGATTATGACGACACATCTTGAACTTTGGGGTCACGATTTCTAAGAGTGAAGGGAGCAAACCTGCAACTTCATACACGCACCCTATTTTTTATTCACTCCACCCCGCAATGAAAATGATTTATGACGATAAGCAAACCATATATGTATTTTTGAGGCCGTCATTAAAATCAAGCTTCTGCTTAATGGCAGTCTCCTGCATTTTGTTCCTAATCAGTAGATTGAAAGATTAACGATATTCCATTTGTTCGTGTATGACTATAAATTTAAGTATATTATACTGTATGATTGGTATATGATCATATATAATCTATGCTTTCCTTTTTCTGATAAATTATTAATTTTGGAGAATTGTTTGTTAGGTTATATAGGTTATATAATATACTCAAGATGGCAGTCTCCTGCATTTTGTTCCTAATCATTATATTGAAAAATTAACGATATATATTCCATTTGTTCGTGTATGAGTAAATTTAAGTATGCTATGCTGTATGATTGGTATATGATCACATATAATCTATACTTTCCTTTTTCCAATAAGTGATTAATTTTGGAGAATTGTTTGTTAGGTTTTATATATACTTTGTAAAAATGCAAAAATCAAATCAAATCAAATCAAGATATTTCCTACTGTAGTATACTCTTCATGGTACCGGTGCTCTGCGCTCTGATATGATCATCAGTATAATGTATATTATATATATCTCTATATATATATATATATATATATATATATATATATATATATATACATATATACATATATATGTATATATAAATATATATATATATATATATATATATATATATATATATATATATATGCATATATAGGATCCACAGTCAGAAGAACATATCTGAAAATTCGTCGCTTAAGTCTCGTGAGTCTGGAACTTGATCCAACTAACTGAAAGTCATTCATACAAAACAATGATAATTGAGGTATTTACTAAGATTTTTCTTCTTTGATTTTTTCATCATCTTTTCTTCCTCACATCTCCAGCATATCTACCTCTCATAAACACAACCATCACAGTTTCGACGATGTTTCGTCGATGAAGCTGCATGATGACAATCTTAAGAAGAGTCGAAGCTTCGATATTTCAATGATAACAAGAAATTGGTAATAACCATTTATTAATTTAGGGCAACATCATTTAAATCAAGAGGAAACATGGTACTGATAATCATGGGCATAAAATTATAGATTATGATCTCATCATAAACAGGCATCGCAATGATTATAATGACACTTCGAATAATAAGATATAATATAACATGACAGTCCAAAATGGTGGCATTCGCAACACTGTATTATCATAACCAAGACTGTTATTAATCCTGTGTTTATCACTGTCATTAACATTGATATTTTTGTGAAGGCGATCTATTATATAAATCATAATTATGTAATCTACAGTGTGCGATGAAATGACATAGCTTTCTTTTTTCTTTGCTGTTGCTTTTTTTTTGTTACACACCAAATGCGTCTGATTGTATTTGTAATTTATTTCACATCAGCAAAGATATCAGTACTTATAGTTTCCCTATAAACACGACAATGAGCAATATGTAAAGCTGTACTATCATTCTGAGATATGCAACGCTGTCTTATTCTTTTTAGCCTTGTATAGGTAATATGAAAAAGGATTCATTATTCGCCATCGTCGTTAATCCGTTTTGTTATTCCGAAGGTTCGTTCATCCGAAAAAAAAAAATAAGGTTCGTTATTCCGAAAACGAAATATTGAATGGTTCGTAATTCCGAAGGTTCGTCTTTTTTATTTTCGGATTAACGACTGTTATGTCATTTTCGGATTCACAAACAAACTTGGCTTTTTAGCACGTCCCCTCCATTTCCTGCAACTTTAATTTTAATTCAATTCCATCTTCAAGTTCAAGTTCATATTTATTCGTTTTTTCCACAATATACAAATATAAATCTCACTTTCTTAAGTGACAAAAACAATGCATACAATGGTACAGAAAAGGCAACAATAATAGGAAAAAAAAACTAACAGTAGCGATACATTGCAATAGGTGCTAAGATAACGAAAGTGAAATGGTTTTCAATATATGCATTGTGTGAAAAAAAAAAACGGAGGGACCCACTAAAAAGACAGAGCTTGTAGAGTGTGGGCCCCTCTTGTATTAGAAGCCCGATGTAAAAATTGAATTGAAAACAGCAAAAAATCCGCACAAAAAGTTCGTCACAAAAAAGTTTGGGAGCCCACTAAGAGACAGACGAACAAACAGTTATACATAAAACAACAACAAACAGAGTTATGAACATGCAACAGGACTGGGACAGCAACAAGACTACTTGTAGGAGGAAAAACAAGAAACAAACAGACTTGACGACACAAGAGGAAACAAGACTATAGCGTGATAAAGAGGTAACAGAATAGAAAGGAATATGCAACACAGACAACGATCCTCGGAGGTTTGAGGAAGAAAGAGAAGAAGAAAAAAGAACATAGAACAAACCCTTCAACTGCGAAGTATAGGTTAAAGAAAATCTTGTAATCAAGGCTTCAGCAATAGCTAGAATAATAAAGAGAACGGCAATGCCGATATTGCGGATGAGTAACAAAGTGAGCCTATTAACTAATCTGATTCTGCGAGTCGTCATTATAAGATTGTAAAAGAAAAGACTTTAATCTCCTTTTAAAGGAGTATATAGATGGAGCAGATTTTAAATCATGATTCAGGGAATTCCAATACTTTGGTCCAGTGTAAATAAGTGTATTCTTTGCTAAAATCGTTCGAAGAAGTGGTAAATGAAACTCGTTAGAACGCCGGGTGGGGTAATTATGGAATGATTGATTTTTTTTAAACATAGAACTAAAGATAGGTGGGAGTAAATTGTTATCATACATATACATGAATTGACCTAAGTTAAATAAGAATAATTTGTTGATTTTTAATAGCTTATAACAGTCAAACAATGCATTTGTATGTGAACGTGTAGGAGAATTAGAAATAATACGGAGGGCTTTCTTTTGCAATAATAACACTCTATTCAGCAGTGTCTGATGAGTATTGCCCCAAGCTAAAATTCTGTGATTAAGGTAAGGGAGTATCAAAGAGGAATATAACACTAATAGGGTCTTTTCAGGAATATAGAATTTCAATCTATTCATAACACCTATATTGCGAGAAATAATTTTGCAGATATGATCAATATGTATTTTCCAAGAAAGTTTATTATCTACAAAAATACCAAGAAATTTAAAACATGACACACTTTCTAAATTACAATCATTCAGAACTATTTCTGAATTCAAAGAATCAAAAGTATTGCTGAAAAGCATATATTTTGTTTTTTGAACATTCAAAGATAACTTGTTAGCTCTGACCCAGTTGGTTACTTTTTTCAATTCCGTATTTACTTGCTGAACAAGAAAATCGATATCGTTATGGGCAAGAAAAACACTGGTATCATCAGCAAAATGTATAAAAGAAAGTAGCTCTGAAACAGAGGAGAAATCATTGATATAAATTATGAATAACAGCGGCCCTAAAAGACTTCCCTATGGAACGCCACACTTAACATCTCTTATAACTGAATGATTATCTTTGATTGAAACAAACTGTTTTCTGTTAGCTAATAAGTCTTGAACCACTCCAAGGCCTTCCCGCGTATTCCATAGTGCGATAACTTATGGAGCAAAATGTTATGATTAATCGTATCGAAGGCCTTGGAGAAGTCCAAGAATATACTAATTAAATGAGAATGGTTGTCGGTTGCATTAACAACTTTATCAATAAAATGAAGAACTGCGTGGATGGTACTGTGTCTCTCTCGAAAACCAAACTGGCAATTTGTGAATATTTTTTGCACATTAAAAAAATTAATAATTCTGGTGTATATTATTTTTTCTAAAACTTTCGACATAACATAACATAACATCTGCCTATTTGATGCGTATAGTATTGTTAATTTCACATATTTTTCTGTGTTACTACATTGTATTGATATTGTATTATTTTGCGTATGTAAATGTTTTCCGTTGTTGGAAATAAAATAAATGAAATGAAATGAAACCTTCGGAATAACGAACATCACCCTTGACGAGGGACATTGTGGCATAAGGCATCGACTCATGGATAATAGTAAACGATGCATTTTTAGCCCCCAAACCACTTGGCGGCCAGGTAGAGTCTACAAAAAATACATTACATTTAGGCATCAAAACTACAGTACAGTATCTCCGCGTGTAGATTCATAAAAAAAAAAAGTAATGTCAGAGTTAGGTGGTGGAGATTTCTGTGTGTTTCGTTCGAAAATGCTGCATACGTCTCAAGAAAACAAAGTGGCAAGAAAGAAAAAAATATCATTTTCTAACATGATACAAGCCTAGCACTAAAAACTGCAGGCCATTCGCATAGAGCCCAATAAGCCCAAATTAGAACTCGTGTAGAAAGAATAATCACATCATTTCATATCACTCGTAGTGTGCCTATAATATGAGAGAGCAAAACATGGTAAATATACGTGTTTTTTTGAGCGTGTGTTTTTTCCCCAATTCAACTGTTTGAGCACTCTACAAGAAATTATAGGAAAGGACAACATTGGAAAATTGGAGAGTGGAAGATTGTCAGTTCTCAAAGCCAAACACTAAAGTGGTTTCATCGACAACTTTGATAAAACGGCCATACCAACACAATACTAACTTGTCCAATTTACGACTACAGCTGAGATCCAACAGAATGAATTATGTACAGTGCAATTTTCCCTGCATAAAATCAACCTAACGGAATATAATACTGTAAGCTAGTAAACTTCTGCTACATCTTTTACTTGAAGTCTCGTTATTGGCACGTTTTCACTTTTTTTTTTAAAATTCGAGCCAATCATGGTGTATTTATCTCTGGAATTTCATTTTCGGTGCTTACTGTCAAGATTGTTTTTCTTTGTTTTTTTGATCCATGCTTAATTCCAATCAATGTGCAATATAAAGCGAAGAATGCTTGCCAAAACTGCTATTTTGTGTGGAAGCTATTTTCTTTTGTAGCGTCATGGTTTTACAGGGGTTTCGCTGTTCACACAACTGTACCATACATAAGAGCGAAAACCTAATTCTTTTATTTTCTTTCACACAGTGTTTGGTTCGCAGGAGCTTTTGCATCGACAAGATTGAGAAGTGTTACATCGGAGTGACCTCAGCATTTTGAATACGTGTACCCATTAAACAGTGAAAGACAATGAGTGTTGGTAACACCATGGACCTACATAGGTCCATGGTAACACATGATGTTGCAGTTATATCGTTTCAGTTTCATTTGTAACAAAACACCTATTCGTTGAGACACATATCACGATACTACCTATACGAGAATCTCATTTTAATGCGCAAGTCCAAGCGAAACATTTCCTCGAGATCTCGCTGGCCCATTGAACCAGGAAGTGTTATTGGTGAAAACAAAAATGGTAAAAGGCTGGGTAATACAAGCGTAAAGCCTATGAAAAAAAAATTACAAACAACTGAAAAAAATTCTCGAGATATCAATATCGGAAGGAAATACATCAACCAGCCTGATCATATACCAAACTTGCAGATTGAAAGAAGAAAAATATTGCATATCTATACTACAGCTACACGTTTGGGTTCAGTGACCGTAGACGGTAGGTTAGATGGAGAAATGTCAATAGACAGTTTCATGGCAACACATTCCTTTGCGAGTCATGTAAATCTGATTAGTGACACATACGCTTATACTTGTCATCAGCTCAAGGGCACACACATACACACTATTTGAGGAACTATGCATATAATATACATCAATATCCACTTTAGTTTGATCATATTCTTCTAATCCATTGAGCCTATCACAGCATGAAGACAATCAATTACATATTTTGAAAAAAAAAATCACTAAAACTTCAATTCTGCAATAGTCGTGACGTCACGGCCGTTTGAGGGCGCTCTACAGGAAGCTTATTGTGGTAGGTATGAAAGACGAGGCTCCTCCAACGCGTGACAGACGTCCTTTAACGGCGAGTTGTCGAAATTTACCTCGGATGTAAGCGACGTCCTCAATGATCCAGTGAATGATCGCTATGACGTCATCATACGTCTGATAATTTGTACATAAATAATCTCACATGTTCTTTGTTTGTGCTGGCTTATTGTCAAAGACCCTGAACATCTTCCTAATTTCCGTGCGGCGATAGCTCCCCGTTACTACTGCTGATATCGCTCCCTTCTTCGGGTTCATGGTGTTGCCTCGGAGCTGAAATCGGAAGAAAGACAATCATTTCATTATACCACAATTTTGATCACCTATGAATATTGGGCTCGTTGGCTATGATTACACATACACTGGTCACACATCAGGGGCTCTACAACGTATTTCATTAAAAAGATCCTGTATATAAATACATGTATGAAAGCATCTATTGCTGCAATGGCAAGTGTCATGGTAATGACAAGAATTCCGCTTTCTGACTGGCTGTTGCATGAAGACGTTGCTATTCTCTCATAATAAAATGAACCCTGAAGTTTTAGAGAAAGCTTGATATATGAATGGCCCACAGGCGAAAACAACAGAAGGGTACGTCATTGATGTTTCTGATGTTCTATCGCAGTTGATTCTTTTTCTTTGTATATTGGTGTCATTACTGTGATTGTTTGTTTGCTTTTGTGATGATTCCCTTGTTCGGTGCGACATCATTAGCAAACTAGATTGTAAAAATGGAAACGGTGCCATGGACAAACCTAGAAAGCCTTGTGACTCAAAGAGGAGACGGGGGTCGACGGGGGGAAGCACGGTCTCCGGCGCGTGGTCCAGTGACGCCCCCATCGGTGACGCCCCACGGAGGCAATCGTCGTCGTGAGCGTTGACCGACTCCTCCTCATCGACATCGTAGTCGAAAGGGCGGTAGTTCACAGCTCCATTGGCATCTGCAAAGTTCGAAGTGCACTTTTGCGTAATGACAGGGACTGCTATCACAAATCACTATCTTTTCGCATCAAACTGTCACTGCATAGTGAAGTCGGTAATGTTTACTGATATGACTGACTTTTTAGTACATGAATTATTAAGCATTACCTCAGTACTCTAGTAATTGAAAAAAAAAATATCCAGGTTGAGCTGGTGATTCAGCTGTAGTTGCACACGAAGGGTCCACATACAGAGTTTGTGATTTCGCATGAGATGTGATGAAAATACATGACAGCGAATGCCAGTTATAATTTTTGTAAGGGAGTTTTTTTTTTTTTTTTCTTGATGCATATCGATATTTTCTGTTGTTTTGGGTTGCATCCCTTTAATAAGAATTACAAGATAATGTTGTGGTCTTATAAGGTAAATCAACAACAAAGAAGCATTTCTTTGAGCTATGTGTCATTAATGTAAAGTATTCTTCATTCGATTCCAGAATTCTTAGATACCCCTAAACTGCCACAATCTAAACTGACTTCGCCATTCTTAATTCACCATATTTGGTTTTATCTGAAAAAAAAAAAATATATATATATACTCAGCAAAAAAAGAAAGTAAACACTTTTTCGAGTTCATATTTTTCAAAGAAGATTTTGATGAAAATCAATGTATTACATATCAATTTAATTGGCTATCTAGCTAGTAGTTTAATACAAAGGGAAACTTTACGCATGAGTAAATAAATTCATTTGGCAATGCACTTCAAGATAGCAATGACAACAAAAAGCCAGTTTAACACAATCAGAGACATGAATGAAATAGCAAAAACAAGTTTTTGTTCTCTTTATATCCTTATAACCTCAAAAAACAAAAAAAAAAGTGGGAAACTAAAGGGGAAAATAAAAAATTTGTCAGCTTAAACTTCAAACAACATAGGGAGTAATGGCATAAAGATGACTGAATAAACAGAATTTCTTTATTTCACTCCTTTTATTTAGTAATTTACGGATGCACGAGATAAATTTAAAAACCCAATATTATTTACAATTTTCCTAATTTGAAAACAAATTTAAATTTCTACCACTTTTTTGATATTGCTTCTTCTTTTATTTCATTTGAATTTAGGTTTGACCCAAGATTCTTCATTTTTCTCCCTTATTTTTGGCCTTCACTGATATTTTGGACTTCAAAGATATTATAGAGATCAAAGGTTTATTTTTGCAACTTAATTCATGTATCTAATTGTGTTTAATTTGTCTTATTTGTTCTTATTGTTATATGTAAGAGCACTTACGCATGAATAACTACTTATTCATTCTTGCAATTTTTACTTTTGTGCCTTGGAAGAGAAAAACAAATGTGTTCACTCATGCGTAAAGTTTCCCTTTTAAGTGACCTACCAGGCTGATAGCCAATTAAATTACCTTCAATATGGTATATAATACATTAAGTTTTAGCCAAATATTCTATGAGAAATATAAACTTGAAAAGTGTTTACTTTTTCTCTTTTTTTGCTAAGTGTATAAAATTATATATATATATATATATATATATATATATATATATACACATATACATATATACTAGTATTCAAATAGGCCCCCTTCTTCTTTCTCTCTCTTTGTTTTATTTTTTTTTATTTCTCAATTACTCACGTTCAAGCGGGAATGTCTGGCATGCGTCGGCGAGTCTGCTGAACACGAACTGTTCCACGCGATTCTGCAGCAAGGAGTCTAGGAAGGCCGCCACAGCGTCTGGACCTTTGATCATCAGTTGATCTATAAAACTATATGATATCAAAAACAAGAGAAAACACTTTTTTTTGCTTTTCCAAGAAAGGAACGAAAAAATGACCCCGTCCTGCGCATGCGTATAAAACACAAAACATGGGGATACAACGTGACTCATGATGCATCCATGCATGGTGCACGCATTCAACAAAGATAGGCTAAGTCCACATAGTATGGTGGTTTGAATCGAAACTACGGAAACTGAATTAGCGAGTGGCGAGAAGCGACTTGTTAAATTTCGTCTATTGTACGCACTTTGATAATATTCTCTATATAGGACGACAGGGCTTGAAGGCGACTTTCCCGCTTCCCTGATAGCCTTGACGCTTATACTTATGGCGAGAAAGCAAAACGGAATCTCATTAAATCCTCGCCAAGTGGCCAGTGCTCCTTAGTGTTTCAAATCTGACAATTTTTATTCATTATAGGCGGGTTACAACATGATAATGCTTTCTTGCCTTTTCGCCCTGAACAAAGTGACATAGCAAGTTTCGAGAACTCGCCAAATGGCGATGAGGGAAAGACCCCCCCCCCCCAACACACACACACACACACGCTTCAAATATATAAAAAAAGTATTTTTTCAGTGTACAACAAATACATACTGTATTCCATTATTATCAACAGATTAAGGCAGTATTAATGTTCGCCGCAACTGACGCATTGGAAAGTTCCTTATACACTGCAACACTGTGTCGGCATTTGAACATGTTGACACTCTAATGCAATATCAAATTTCCGATGAATCTTGAAAAACGTGATACAGTTTAATGGAAAAATTCTTTGCACTTGAATGGCTGCAAACTATAGCTTTTCATGGGAAGGCAAAAGGCTAAAATTTCTTAAATAACACAATGTTTTGGGGTTGAATAACAGGAAGAACGACAAATGATGTCACGACCAGAAATAAAATGCGAAATAAGAGGGTTGCCTCATTTCCTTGCACACCACAGAACTCTACGCCGTTGCCTACAATACAACGTAAACTTCGGTTCTCTAGACACTAATGCTTGTGCGGATATAATAATATACAACGTAATCTACGGCTCTCTATAGACATTAATATGCTTGTGTGGATATATACAGCCTGTAACGGAACCGAAAATCGAAATCTCCGCCAAGGACCATGGTTTCGTCAGCGAAACACTGACCGCCAAAAATATCAGGCTATAGTTAGCAATTTCGTGGAAATGCCTCTCTCATATTAATTTTTATTATATCCTTCCGATCCACGATACACCGGTTCACGGAAATAATACTATTTCATTCTATAAAACTGCCTCGCGTCCTTGCCAGCTGAAGTGATGTTTTGTAGGCATATACATTTCCCTGTTTTCCCATCATAATAATTTTATTTAAACAAAGCAGTGCAAGACATAAATAAACAAGCAAATTGATGATATTAAATGAGATAAAACGACTCATGTGTTGTGTAATGCACACGATTCTCCCTTTTCATTTACTATGCAACAATTTCTCTCCGAGGAGAAAAAAAAGACATACAGCATTCAAAAGAGCAATCATCTCTAATCATCTGGTCTTCAAAAAAGAAAATAGAAGAGAAAAAAAAGAAGATTATTTACAGGAAGACGAAATGCCTACTTATCCCAGCCCCCCCCCCCTCCAAAAAAAAAAAAAAAAAAAAAAAGATTGCATGGTGGCAAATGATGCATCTAAGACTCATACGGACTATAAACTCCCAGGTCCCTGTTTCGAATCCCTTATTGGAAGCAGCGTTCTACGCCCTAAACAAGGTCATTTTCTTTATCCTCATTGCCAAATCCTTCGGAGGGGACTACAAGCCGTCGATGCCGTGTTGCTTTTTAACATTGCTTGTTCAGTTGACGTTAGCAGTTACGAAGACCTAAAACAATCAAATTCATGAAACTCAAGTCTAAAACAGTTTACTACAAAACATAGTGTATGTCACCCGTGGCAGATCCAGGGAGGACCGCAGCGAGCGCACGCCCCCCCCCCTTTTTTTTTTTGTTGAAACAAAATAAAAAAAAATGGGGAGGGGTGCGTGCGCCCCCCCCCCTTTAATTTTTTAAACGCACCCCCTCTTAATGGAATTCCTGGATCCGCCCCTGTGTCACAGTGCATGACTGTTACACTGTGACATTGATGATGTCATCATGTGATCCCAAATTCAACCAATCACAGATCATGTTATACAAAACGTCACTGATGGTTTAATTAGCTCATGCAAACGGGTGAAACCAACCAATCCAAGCAACAGTCTTGTTCTCACCAGTTCACTTTATCTTCTGACGTCACATTATGCTTGATGAGTTCCACGGTTCTGAGGTCGAAGTGGCGCTTACTTCTAAGGTATGAAAAATGGCGACCCGGATCGAGATGTTTACATAGGAATGGTCGATTTGCCTCCAAAACCTGTGGAGATATAAAGAAGATTAAAAAATGGAAAAAAGATACAAGAAACCTGATAATATTCTCATAATCATCTTCATCAATACTTTTTCCCTTTACTGTCATCATACTCTGAAGTATCACTTTACTACAGTAATTAATTATGGGACGATTATCATCATTACAATCATTATCATTCCTAACTTTCACAAAACAACAATAATAATAACAATTATAACAATAATAAAAACAATAATAATAATAGCCATTATTACTATGATCAGAATCACTACCACGATAATCATCATAAATATACAACGTTTAAATTGTTCAAGGAGATTTATCATTACATATATTGAGCATCTAGTACGTGCTAGACACGTGATACTGATAGGATGCAGAAGTAGAGCTTGTACAGACTAAAACGCAAATAGCCTGAAAACAGGGTACTGAGCACATGCGCGAGATATTCTCAAATCAAGTCTCATTCACAGTGAAATTCAGTAGACTACATTGCAGAAATATGTTCGTGTTTAAGATGTTACGAAACATTTTCTTGCCAAGTATACACATGGCGACAAGAAGTTCATAAATTATCGAGTATACTATACAGACTAAAATATTTTTTGAAGATAAACATCTGACACAACAACTGTAACTAAATACGCCTATAAAACTGTAGAGATTGAGAAAACTAGCGAAACTTGACAATTACATTTTGTAGAGGGAGACAAAACAAAGAAAATTCACACCTCAACCTTCACCCCATTGATTAATCATATTTTCTTGTTTCCCTACTCATATCCAATTCTGGTCAGATGTCCACTGTTGTGATTGTAAAATTTGTTTTCAAACTATACTTTCAACTTGTCAGGATTGTCCTGTAATGTTATACGCAGCAGATCGACATGCGTCAAACGAGGTTACAATACTACTACTAGTACATTATAGTCAGAGAGGTATATACCGTACAAGTATAGTACGAGAGTATGAACTATTTTGTATTACCATGGAGGTAGGTCTTCCTACCTCCATGGTATTACTATCGTTACCTCTATAATGCAGTGTATGTCATACGACAATCATACGACATGGTGTGCACTTCCGGCTGGGAAATTAACATGTCCGCACGTATACGGCGCGCACGGATGTAATGGGTTTTCACGTTGAAATTGAGAGCAGCGTGTACTAGTATTCAGTCCGGAGCTCATACACACTTGCTCAATACGCACGCACGTTGTACTGAGTACAAAGTACAGTAGTTGTGGTAGGACTGAGTTATAGAGATGTGCGCGAGCTGCTTTGTGAATAGATAACTCATAACTTCATAAGTGATTAAAGTTACAAAAAAAAAAATAAAAATCGATTCCCTTGGACATTCTCGCAATTTATGTTCATGTACGGAGGTTGCGAAACTGTGAATGAGAGAACTAACAACTGCCAGCGCCCTACTAACGGAACTGGCAAAACAAAAACAAAAACAAGAGGTGCGACTTCCTGTCACACACTGCCCTCAACAACAACAACAACACTTTCATCGCCCCTCCCTCCATTTCCGCAAATATAACCTTAACCCATTTATTTTTGTTTCTATTTTTGCTGTTTCGCGTCCTCTTCCGCTACAACACGTAGGCCCTATTTCTATCAAAAATCACGATCCCATAAATATTTCCGGTTGTACTTTAGAGCCTATATATTATGTTTCCTCACGTAATCAAATTATCATGAATATGTATCCCTGATCTTAATAAAATATGACACTTCCAAGTCACTTACAAAATGATATTCATTTATACGTTATTTATATCTCACAACAAAATAGAATTGTGTTTTCTGATAAAAGATTAGCATCTTGGTGTCGAAGCGTTGGACATGAGTCTTTTGTTATATTTCAGCAATGTTGGGCGTTTCCATATTCCTGGTATAAAGTTATAAACATCATTTTATCTTTATTTAAATGCGCAGCTTGAACTCCCAAGTTCATTGACCCTACCTGTCAAAATATTAAAAATCCTTCATAAAATCCCAAAAAATTCTCAGATCACTACCAAAATTTAATCATTTTGTTACTTGTGTCATTCTCAACCTTTCCAGTAAGTTTCATCAAAATCTGTTAACTACTTTTTGAGTTATTTTGCACACGGACAAACAAACAAACCGAACGAACAAACAAACCAACAAACCAACAACCCAACGGTAACGAAAACATAACATCCTCCCTTGGCGGGGGTAACAAGAAAATTTAGGGAATATGTGTATATACCTGAGTATTTAAGAATAATGAATATAACATTAATATATATATATATATATATATATATATATATATATATATATATATATATATATATATATATATATATATATATATATATATATAAGATATCAATAATTCAAGAGTTGGGACTATTGTATCATGTTCCTGCAAACATGGGAAACAAAAAATGGAGGCCATTCAAATATGGAACTCTTTTTCCGAGTTAGACCTACTATGGACACCCGGTTCATTATTATCCAGTAGGGCCTACTGTCCACTCCATCAGTTTGAAAATACGGTGGTAGGCTCCCTATAATGATTATATTATTGTATATAGTATTATTTATGCACGGGAACATATAATTGATAGCAACGTCAGAACCGAACATGATGCTTCATCAGCAGCACTGATGTCGATAGTTTGTTGTTATTGGTAGTGTATAGTAGTACATGCAGTAGTAGTATAGTAGTAGTACATGTATACTGTAGTAGTAGTTGTTGTTGTTGTAGTAGTAGTTGAAGTAGTAGTAGTAGTAGCAGTAGTAGTAGTAGTAGTAGTAGTAGTAGTAGAAGTAATAGTACACCTAAAATAGTGTAGCATAAGAAGCAGCAGACGCACTTATTCGGGGTTTTTCCTATATTACATCGCCTGCTACGTAACACGTCCGTAATCATGTGCAGACTACATGCAGACATTAGAATATGTGAGATCGGTGGAGAACACTCGATCACATTGTCCAAGACTGTACAAGATTATATTACACTGTACAATGTACAAAGATGATCGACCCGTGAGGCGATTCGAGTGTGTGGGGGGCTGTAATTATGATTCGATTGCACGTTCACCATTACTACACCGCTATAACCTCATTGCATGCCATAATCAGACGACAGTAATTAGGCCTATAGTATAGGACTGATTAGGAGTACAATAAACGAGATGCTAAAGTACAAAGATCCCCACAATCGAATGACATTAAATGCAAATACAATGCCTATGAAAAAACACCCCGTAGTTTCATGAATAAATAAGCTACGGCCCATGAAGTTAAATTGTTCCTCTTTATACTCTGTGATCGTACGATAGAAACGTAAAGATGTACGTGTGCATGATGGCAGCATATCTGCTTCTACACCCCTATCAGACTGACCTCTTCGTACACTCGCTGCCTCTCATCGGGCCCAAGCTGGGCTATGCCCGGGGACATTCTCGGTGTTGGCTCCTGCAACCTGTGCCGCTGCCGTGTGACAATGTGTGACTCTGGAACGATTCCGCTTCTTGATGGCGTACCCCTGTGGTGACCTAATCTGTTACTGTAATTTGTGCTGCTCAGCGACGTCGGCCGAGATCTGTCCGTCTGCCGTGAAGGAAAAGAATTCATAGACATTGGGCATCGAGGGAGTGGAAAAGCAAACAGTGCAGAAAACTTAATATCTTGTTGTTCAAGTCTCTGCCAAACTTCCGCTTTCGATGTTTTTACGCTCGCACTCTTGGACTAAGTGCTGACGTCACCTGCGGGAGTTGGCGTGTGAGTTTCAATGCATTTAGGATAGTCTCTTCTTAGCCAGCGTAAAATTGTAGAAATTGTCGCATGGGCAGTACTGCATTAATATTTTATGATAAATCAATCAAAAAGATTAAGTTTTCGTCAAAGATCTAGTCACAGTACACACGTCGACTGCTGGTACTTCACGAAGTAAATGTTAACACTGCACATATAACAGTGCAACATCGCATTTTATACATTGTTCTGCAATAAGACTAGTAATTCGCGTTTGCAAGATGAGCACAGTACTGATCGATGCTCGTCGGGGGATTTCCCGTTCATGTGATTGGTGGGTTGGATGAGGGACTGGGAGAGAGGGCGGGCGGGCGGGCATGTACTTCATTACCGAGCCTTATCGTGGACATAGCGCAAAAAAATGCACGGTTAGGACCCCTCAGCAAATTATTCTCATGCATGGCGAATTCGTAATAATGTTTGAGGTACTGTATAAAGCAAGCTACCTATTGGTAGAAGACATTGCGCAATTACTGTAAACAAGGTAAAACTACTGGTTTTCCCGCCCTGAAAAGACTTGTCTCACGTATGCGTTGCGGAGTATATTTACCAAAGTAACGCTCTAAGCTTCTTTCGCAGTAAAACCAGATACGAGTAATTACATGCAGTTTGCTGACTGTGTTCGTTATATTCTAAATGCCAGAAATATGACACGAGATTTCAGTTTCGCTTCCAGTACATATTTGAGACTCAAAAAATTACTTTAATAATATAAACAAATCATCGTTTCCAAGATAAATATTTTTTTTTCATATGTAAGGAGTTGACAACCGATGGGCATGAACACTGTATAATATAAGCAATGTGTTAAGAACATTACGGCTCATCAGATAATAGGCCTGTATGTTGGGATGTACGTGTAGGCCCTACTGGACCATGAAGGCTTCATTCTACAATGTTAGAGTTAAATAGCGTAATAACTTAGTGAAATGAAAACAACAACATTGTAGACGATTCATAAAAGATCGAACTTCGGATCAAAAAGAAAAGAAAAAAAGAAGGAAAGATCAATTTAGCCGGTGATGATGTCAAATCATATCTTTCTGTACACAAAACTGTCAAAACGTATTCTGATCAATAATCATTACCCCTCGTGGTTGCTATCACTATCAACGTTTCCTGAAAACATGACGAATTTTCACCTTCCATAACTACTACCACAGTGCGTATAAAAAAGTGATCCAACTTCGGAGGGCTGATCATTGTCAGCTTATCTTATGAAGAGCACAATGTTAATTATGAGGAAAGAAGAAATCTTCCTCTTTCACATTGATACCTAATTATGTTGACAAATGTCATGCATGACTGATATCTGACAATGACAAATTGCACTTTTTCCAAGTTTGAGTGTCACATGAAGGAACAATGTACGGCTCACTGAATGGATGAGATCTGTTCGTGGCAAAATAAATAGCTAGGCCCGCTTGCGCGACTGCAGGTTTTTTCGGGTTTTTTCTAACATTTCATGGTCCATAACCTTTCACATGGTCACCTGTCATATAACTTGGTCACTGCTCCCACAAAGGCCAACCGACACAGTCCATTTTTCCTATTCATATTCAACACATAATAGCTCGCAGCGACATGTATGATCATGTCTTGAATACTAGCATGAACACTCTAAAAACACAAATGTTGAATTAGCATTTAAAAGGGCCGAGGAGTGACAACATTTTCAAAGTGTTGGTTTTCCTGCTAGATTCAACATTGAAAATGTTATCTTAAAAGTTGGATGCAACACTTCAAAAATGCTGTCACTCCTCGGCCCTTTTAAATGTTGATTCAACATTTGCGTTTTTAGAGTGAAGGGAGTAAAATGGACAATGGGTTAAAGGATGTGTACAGTTCTGGTCGAGGTGAGGATTTAGCTTTTAACGTTTTGCGAGATATTCAGAAACCACTCTATGAGATGTCAAGGAGCATGCAATTCTAAGGGGTATCAAAAGTTTATTTGATGAAAATCGGTTTTGAAATGGCTGAGATATCCAAAAACAAGGTGAAACAAAGAGATCCTAATAAACGGCGTGGCCTGTCTTCTTTTATTATTATCACTTTTTTTTGGATATCTCAACCATTTGAAAACCGATTTTCATCAAATAAACGTTGAATCCGTCTTTAAATTACATGCTCTTTCATATTTCATAAGAGGTTTCTCATTATCTCACTTAGGAATGTTCAAAACATGAATCCCCACCTAAGCCAATACTGTACAGTCCCTTTAAGTCTTTGTTCATTGAGTGACCAAGTTATCGACAACGTGCACGTTGAAGGTTGTGGACCATATAGAAGGTTAAAAGAAACCCTGGAAACACAAACCTGTAGGCCTAGTCGTGCTGGCTAGCCTCTTAATTAGACCACTTTCATTGACAGATCTCATCCATTCAGTGAGACATTCATTGTTCCTTCGCTATAACACTCAAACTTGGAAAAAGGGCAATTTGTCATTGTTGTCATTAAAGTTAATGTGCTCAGTCATGCATGACATGACTGAGCATGACTGATTGATAGAACATTTATTAAAAAAGAAGGTCCTCCCTATTATCATTGTAATACCAACTTTTATTCACACACCAATCCCTTGTTTTAAGAACATGAAATTCTTAACATCCATGATTTATATGATTTTCAATTAGGATAGTTTATGCCTGAGTTATAATGAACTTCTAAAAATATTATCTGATAAATAGTTCGGTTCATAATTACCCAATAAGACAGTCTAACTTACCTTGGAATAGAACACTCTCTCCTAATATGATTTTTACATTCACAGGGCCTAAACTCTGGAATTCATTGGACACAAGTTTAAAAGAAGTATCTATGTTGAGTAATTTCAAGAAGCAATATTTATTTAGGAATAAACATTTACAAAGATATTCTGTTTGAAATCATCAATTCTCAAGCTTGATATCCTCTCCTCTCTCTATTTTCTTCTTTCTCCTCTCATCTTCACGTATCTCATCTATTCCCTCTCTCATATCCTCTCATCGTATCTCGTGCTAGTCGTGCTGGCTAGCCTCTTAATTAGACCACTTTCATTGACAGATCTCATCCATTCAGTGAGACATTCATTGTTCCTTCGCTATAACACTCAAACTTGAAAAAAGGGCAATTTGTCATTGTTGTCATTAAAGTTAATGTGCTCAGTCATGCATGACATGACTGAGCATCAAGCGCGCCGGAACACTTCTGGTTTTGGGGGGGCAAAATGTCAACGGGGGCACATTTTATGTGCGATGTGAGATCCTCGGCGCGGGAGCGGAGCGAGCGAGCGGGGGGGGGGGGGGGAGGGTGTGGAAAGGGGGATTTCCCCCCCCCCCCCCCCCACTGTAGGGATCTTTTGTAAAACAGGGTACAAAAGTCGCGTTTATAGACCATTTAAAAACAAATTTCTAAGGAATTAAACATAGTGAAAAATAATCAGTGCGAAGGACTATGATTATTACATACGGGAGTACATAATAATGTGATGGTGTGAGATCCTCGGCGAAGGAGCGAAGCGACCGAGCGGGGGGAGGGTGTGGGAGGGGGGATACCCCCTCCCACGGTAGGGACTTTTTGTAAAAACAGAGTATAAAAGTCGCGTTTATAGAGAATTTAAAGTAAATTTCTAGGGAATTAACATATTGAAAAAATCAGTCGGAAGGACTATGATCATAACATACGGGAGTACATTAATAATTTGATGGTGCGAGATCCTCGGCGAGGGAGCGAAGCGACCGAGCGTGGGGAGGGTGTGGGAGGGGGGATACCCCCTCCCATGGTAGGGGCTTTTTGTGAAAACAGAGTATAAAAGTCGCGTTTATAGAACATTTAAAAGCAAATTTCTAGGGAATTAACATATTGAAAAAAAATCAGTTGGAAGGACTATGATTTTAACATACGGGGGTATATTATGTGATGGTGTGAGATCCTCGTCGAGGGAGCGAAGCGACCGAGCGGGGGAGGGTGTGGGAGGAAGATACCCCCTCCCACGGTAGGGACTTTTTGTAAAAACAGAGTATAAAAGTCGCTTTTATAGAGCATTTTAAATCAAATTTTTGAGGAATTAAACATAGTAAAAGAAATCACTGCGAAGGACTATGATAATAACTTATGAAAACTTTTCATTTTACTATAAGTACGGGCAGAACGAGCGAGCCACTTTCACTTTGCAATTTACCTGAAATGTACTCATTAAAAGCTTAAACGTGATCGCATCGTTCGAACAATGAAAACTATTCTTATACAACGTACTGCTAGAAAACAAAGAAGAAAATGAAAAATGTAAGGTTTACTAAAGGTATGTTTCAGCGGGCACACTCGAGGACACGACTAAGGCTACCATCTATACACTAAATTTACTCATAAGCTCCTATTAGTGTATAGATACAATACTGTATGTTGTTAGTGTATTACAATTTTCGCCCCGTTAGGGGCGAAAATTTTTGCATTTTCAGTTATGAAATTACTACATTTAGACAAGAAATATGCCTTTATTGTTCATTTTGGTCTTTAAATCAGTGATTAATTATTTGTTACAGGGGGCACTTTGGGTGGGCAAAAACTCGTTTTGCCCCCCCAACATTTTGTTTGGGGGGGGGGGGGGGCAAGTGCCACCCCTGCCCCCCCGCTTCCGTCGCCCTTGCTGAGCATGACTGATTGATAGAACATTTATTAAAAAAGAAGGTCCTCCCTATTATCATTGTAATACCAACTTTTATTCACACACCAATCCCTTGTTTTAAGAACATGAAATTCTTAACATCCATGATTTATATGATTTTCAATTAGGATAGTTTATGCCTGAGTTATAATGAACTTCTAAAGATATTATCTGATAAATAGTTCGGTTCATAATTACCCAATAAGACAGTCTAACTTACCTTGGAATAGAACACTCTCTCCTAATATGATTTTTACATTCACAGGGCCTAAACTCTGGAATTCATTGGACACAAGTTTAAAAGAAGTATCTATGTTGAGTAATTTCAAGAAGCAATATTTATTTAGGAATAAACTATTACAAAGATATTCTGTTTGAAATCATCAATTCTCAAGCTTGATATCCTCTCCTCTCTCTATTTTCTTCTTTCTCCTCTCATCTTCACGTATCTCATCTATTCCCTCTCTCATATCCTCTCATCGTATCTCTCCCTCTCTTAATTGCGGAGCTTCAGTTTTAGTTATATTGTCGCGTTTTATGCCATTCAAATATATAATTATTCTCTTTATTGTTATATGTGTCTCATAATGATGACATTTATTTATTTATTTTTTTGGGGATTTTTTGATTTAGTTTAAGTTTAAGTTTTTATTATAAGTACATGTATTATTGTTTCAATTATTTTTTAAACAAAAAAAAGTCAAAATACTGCATAGTAATGGTTGAAATAATCACTGTAACTTAGTTATGCTTGTATCATACTTTTGTGAACTTAAAGTGGAAATGAATTCAAATCAGTCAACCAATCAATTTTTTAATATAATTAGGTATCAATGGAAAGAGGAAGAGTTGCCAACAACCAACATTGCGCTCTCCATTGGTGACAATCATGAAATAGTAGCCCTCAAAAGTTGGATAACTCTTCTTTTTTTTTCTTTTTTTTTCTGCGTGCTTGTCTATATAAGTTACAAATCAAAGGGACGTGCCAGACGATTCATATAGTTTCACACCAAGTACAATTTATTACAAAACTCGACAGTGCCTTATATAGATTTTGTGGAATTTATTGTGGTCCTTGAGCACTGAGAAACCAAAATCATGTTATGAATTCATACTATTGTATATGAATTTCGAAAACCTTCTTACTCCTTGTCCCAATCACTAGAAACTTTGTACCCAGTATAACCAATATTATTTATAGATGTTCAAATGCACGAGTCTGAAAATCATCCGGAGGTCTCCTTTAAAGCCAAGTTGAACAGGATACAATGAAAATGGACTTAAGATCAAGGTTAAGATCAAATTACAGACTATACTGCAAACAAGCAGACGCAACATTATCTGTATCATATGACTGCATTTGTTTGGGTTTTTTTTTTGGTTTTTTTTTTGCTTTTCATCCTTTCTCGTTCATAGTCGACATGCAGAGACTGCAAAATGATCTTACGCGTATATTACTTGTCCTATACGTTAAAAGATTATCATCATTCAATGTTATTGCTAGCATTATTGTAATTATCTTTACCATTGAATTTTGTTTTCACACTAATTACAGCCAATTACAACTGCACTCCTTTACCGTAATTCAGTGTACACATCCATATACTCTCTCTCATCAAATGCAACTTATTAATAATGTTTGTCCATGTTCCACAATTTTCATATGATTTCAAAGGGATGGTATGGTTTCGGTTCAGATGAGGCTTCAGGTTTCCAACTTTTTTGTTTTTGTTTTTTTAATGATGACTCTTTGAGATAACGAGAGACCCCTTATGAAATATGAAAGAACATACCATTGGAATTCAAAGTTTATGTGATGAAAATTGGTTTTGTAATGGCTGAAAAGAGATATCCAAAACAAAGCAATGATTCTAATAGAGGTGGTACCTATGTTTTATTAGGATCGCTCCGTTTCACTTTGTTCTTTGACATCTCGGCCATTTCAAAACCAATTTTCATTGAATAAACTTACCTCCCCCTCTTAAAATTGTATGCTCTTTAACTTTTAATTGAGCGGTTTCCAAGTACAAGAATCTTGCAAAAAGTTAAAGGCTGAATCCTCATCTCAAACAACACTACACCATCCCTTTAAGTTTTGATGCATCTTTTGTTTTCCTTGGCTATGCCATGGCTGCAGTTGCCATTGGATTATTCATTGAATTTACTTTTGTGTGTGCATGCATGTGTATGTTATCCATCATAAGCCCTGCATATTTTAATACGGCATACGAAACCGGTCTTAAAGGACAAGTTCACCTTCATAAACATAAGGATTGAGAGAATGCAGCAATATTAGTAGAACACATCAGTGAAAGTTTGAGGAAAATTGGACAATCGATGCAAAAGTTATGAATTTTTAAATTTTTTGTGTTGGAACCGCTGGATGAGGAGACTACTAAGGCTCGTGATGTCACGAGTACAACAGTATAAAGAAAATGTAAAGAAAATTCAACATATTTTCTCTTTTTCGCATAATAAAAGAGCACTTGAATTGCCTCTTTCTAAAGGCAATGGGAATAATATTACCCATAACATAATTTTGTCAGTCACGAGTCGAGGGAATGTGTACTTTTTTCAAAAGATGAAATTTTGTGAAATTCTCTTTATATTTTCCTTATATTGTTGTACGCATGTGACATCATACACTACCGTAGTCTTCTCATCCAGCGGTGACTGCACAAAAACTTCAAAAATTCATAACTTTTGAATGGATTGTCCGATTTCCCCCAAACTTTCTATGTGTTCTCCTAATATAGCTACGTTCTCTCAATTCTTGTGTTAATGAAGGTGAACGCGTCCTTTAAAGGTCTCTCCGTTGGTTCTTTGTAGATCATATTGTACAGTCAGTCCGCAGCACTTATGCTAATGAGCCGATCCGGCAAGATTTATTCAGCACTTTCGTTGACGATCTTTGCGTTCGAAAGGTGTCTCGTCGTGCGAGATTTTGCGAGACTTTGATAGGGCTATGGTTTTCACAGTGTAGCGACTTGTACATACATTCGTCATGGCTACAAGTCACGGTAAATTGTTCTCCAGACTTTGATCTTTATTTTGATACTAAATTTGCGAATAACATCGGATCTTATCATGACTATATAATCAGTTGAATTTGCGTAAATTTTACCTGCTTTTCACGCAAGATTTTGTCGTCTAAAGTTCTTTTTTGGTTCCTGACCGGATTAAGAAACTGTTGTTTCTGATTTTGACTTTTTCATAGAGAGAAAACTTAGATGCTCATCATATATTGGAGTCAAGGAGACGCAAGCATGATTTATACTAGTTTTTTAGTTTTGAAATGTCTGTAAAAATCACTCCTAAGCCAGAAGTATGCTTCATACAAAGTGTACAGTGGCGCGAGAGAGCTCTCTCATTGGACAGTGCTTGCATCCAGCACTTGAACTTGGCTTGAACTACCCGTGCCAAGAAACCGCAAGTGGCATGAAACCGTAATGTAGCAGCGTAATAACGTAATGCAAGCGCTGAATGCAAGCGCTGTCCAATGAGAGAGCTTACTCTTGAGATTGCACGGTTTCAAGCTGATCAGCACCGACATCGATGTATATTTTACTGGTTCCTGACCGGATTAAGCAACAAATTGTCAAGATATTTACATGGATACAAAGATTTGGAGATGGACTACCAAATAAAGCATTTTCATTGAGACGCAAGGTGAATTTGGTATTTTTTGAACGTCTTGAACGTGTACTGCACGAATTACTTTTTTCATCATTTTTCAAGCTCAAATTACGCTATGATATTTTTCATTAACAATAATTTGAGTAACATGTGACGACAGTTTACATATTTTCCTTGAATTTGATACCAAATTTGTGAACATAAGGTGTATTCTTGTTGCCGAAAGCCCAAGGACAAAATCCCCTTACGCAGCTCATTACGTATGCAAGCCTAGAGCGGGCTTGCATACGAGTTGAATAAATACGAGCGAATTATCGGGTGCTGCGGACTGACTGTGTATGTGCAGGCATTTTACCTTTATCCTGCTATCGGCCATCAAGATAATATTTGTTTTTGGTTTGTTTGTTGTGTTTCTGGCTAGCTACACGGTACAGCTCCAGGTATCATTGACGGTGTAAGGAGGAAGTGTAATGAAATGTTGACCAAGACGTACAAAAAAATGTCATTTCTTCAGTCTCTTCCGGGGGGTCACTCATACACACACTTACTCTGTTCATTAATGTGCAGCTATTACTAGTACATGTATATACACCATTTTGGAGATCGGTACGGTGCCAAGTGAGAGTGCCTGGTTGCAGCACACTGTGGTAGCTGCTACTGTCAAGCGTGTATGTCGAGTTCACGTGTCCTTTTCTTGGCAATATACAGTTTGTACATAAAGAATTTGATTGCAAAACTATAATAGTAAACCCCATTCTTGTTAATTTTAGCCATTTTCAATTCATGATTAAAGCTGTTATAAAATCAAGGAATATAGATAAAAAACATGGGTTATTCTTTAATCATATTTTCAATCATATTTCTTGTTATGTAACAAAGTGAGGCATTTCTGGAAAGGTTGTTTTGCTCTATGTGATGCTGGACTTACACCTGTACTTAAAAATGTTTAGAAGTGGCACTTATGTAATTTTTTGGGATCAGACTCTTCACATGTACATGTGACCTTTTGCAGCAAGAATGGGCACAACATGACACCAAGCACAGACTGAATATTCATGCTTGCCTGTGCAATACACATGTTGTGTAGGAAATTATGTGTCTGCTGGGCGGATGGAGCACAAGCCATTCAGGTTTTGTATTTGACAATTCCTTGCCTGTACAAGACATTATACACACTGTTCTGTATTTACTAATACACACACACACACACACACACACACACACACAGACGCGCGCGCGCACACACACACACACACACATACATGTCAATACATTAAATATCTATCTATCTATCTATAGGCCCTATAGATGGATACATAGATGATACATGTACATGTATATCATTTTATATACATTGTATATGAATATGTAAGAAATGCCTGTTAGGGTGTATCCTCAAAAACACAAGGGGAAAAACACAACAAAATTTTTCTTTTTTTGCTACATTTATACTGTTTCAGATCCAAGTCAAGAGGGGTATACAGTAGCAAGCATACAATATAAAATATATCTTACAAGAGATTCCAATCTTGATGTCACTTCTTAAAAAACAAACAAACAAACAAACAAACATACAAACAAAACAAAACAAACAAACAAACAAACAAAACAGCAAATGGGGCAGTAATGAGAAACTACATCATCGTGAAATTGCCGGCCATTGGTGCGGACATTCACTGCTTAGTTATGCCATCTTATAGGGTGCACTCACTAAGTGCAATCCAGCGCCGTATATAAAGAGAGTCTGGCCAACTCATAAATTGGACGCCCTGTCGCTGCCCAGCGTATTACGCGTTACAGGGTTAGCATGTATGTATGCTCAGACGTAATAATGAAAACCTACCAAATAAGGGGTGGTGAACAATGGGCACTGCGTATGAGCGCACTTTGGTAATGACATGGCTCCACGAAGATCACAGGACCAGTTTTGACCAATCACACGCTTCAAAACTCATAAGCCGAAAACCGAGTCGGCCAGGCTCTCTTTACATACGGCACTGGTTTAATCTTCATGATAACAGAATTTTTAGGCTCTTCACACAGACACCGTTTCCTGTATTATATACAGAAGATAACAAAAACAGATAACAAAATGTAAAGAAATATCATCGTATTGGCACAGGCTTCTAAATACATGTAGTGAGTATCCTTTGGGAGGCTTCATTTACATGGTTTACCTTAAAGGTAGGGAATCCCATTTGCATGCCTTAAATGAAGAGTTGTATAAATACAGTGGTATGTTGGAGAGAGTATCATTTTAGAAACTCCCATAAAGTATTGAAAGTGGAAGGTAACATTTAGTACATTTTTATTGACCGTTAGATTTTGAATTGAATTTTTTTCGGGGCTCACCGTAAATTCCAGTACATTACTAGGCTACCATTGCAGACCCATGCACTGCATGTGTGTCCATCATGTATATTTTGTGAAGAAAGTTCATCAAAACTTACAAACATTTCCATATACATTCTTGCCACACACTCTATATGTTATTACACAAGCTCTTACACTTTTAGATTTGAGTTTATATAGATAAAAAATACAGAAGACTGCAACAAAAAGGCTTAAGTGTGGCTGACACACAGAACTACTGAGTAGTTGAGTTTTGTGCATTATTCAAATTGTAGATAACTGTTGACTTCCAAATTTCTCAGCAGTGGCCTAAACAATTCCCCTGAGGTTCATATTTAATGTTTTGCTGCATTTTGGGAGGTCTGTAAAAGGCATCCCCTACCTTTAACCCTTCATGTCCTTTTGAGTGTCAATTGGTATACAGAAAACTCAGTTGCACTGTATACACTGTCCAAAGTCCCTGGTACAGAATGAGATAAAATCTTGAATGATAGGAGACTGCTAATGACAAATGAGTACATGACATCACAGATCTCCGTGACTCTGCTTCTATTATAACACAAATACAGACAGACATATCTACAGACATATTTTGAGTGTATGCTACCAAGTTGTGAAGAATTGTCGCCTTCAGAATACTGTGGCTTATAATTCAGCCGCTTTCACGTAAGTCTGCGATTGTTTAATGGATAAATGCGATGTTGAATGGTGACGCTACTGCTGCAGATGGCATATGATGTCCATGTACGACATTACATTTGAAGGTGTAATATTCTAAAGAGAAGGTGTAATATTCTAAAGAGAATGGAAAACGCCACTAAACACAAAACAACAACAACAACATTGTGCAATATGTGTACCTTACAACATGATCAATTTTACTTCATTGCTCATGTATACAGCTGTATATACACAGTTCAATTAACATATCTCCCTAAGGTAAAGACGGATGGTTGTAATGAACAAAATTTGAAGATTACTGCTAAAAAGTGGCATTTGACGAGTGAAATCGGGAACTTGGAAGAGCAAACTTCCACATGCTCCTTGTTATTAATCTGAACAGCATCACTGGAAGTTGTCTACGGTTTGGGAAAGAGCAACAGTCATTACCACATTCTCTATGTGAGCCTGCCAAAATACATGGTGTTGGAGATGCATCATTTGATTCATGTTATACTAGGAAATATGAGAATCACATAAAAAGTGTGGGCTTAAATAAAACTGTGTTGCTGCAAAACATCTTCTTCACGATACTGAGCGTTCAAAATTATACTCTTCACATTTCACAGTACCTGTGTGAGATAAGATAAAAATTGCCTGTGGTCTGCATAACACAATGAGGCAGCAAGATGGCTGAGCAACATCTTAATGACAGCATAACTGGCTAAGATCATAAATAAAATCTGCAGCATACTAGTACTCCTAGAACACAAATCAAATCATTACCAATTATATTTAGCATTAAAAAAAAGACTGAATAAAAACAAAAATCATCGGCTAAATACACAAATACAATGTGCTGCTCATTTCATGAAATACTGTATACGCCATATATTTAGCGAGTCTAATTTTTTGTCAATCGGGACTTCCAAACAAGTTTGTGAAATGTCAAATTCATGATTACGGAGTACAGTACTGAATGGAAAAATGTATCACATTCATATCAGGATGAGAGTTGATTTTTTTTCATGCATTTTTGAATTCGCGAATAGCACCTGACTCATGAAAATCCGAAACAAATATCTTGCACAATATTAAGCGTATTAAGTAGTATACCTTTTCTTTTGCTACATATCTGAAAGTGCACTACCGAGTTGCAAATTATGATCCCACTTGCAAGAAATAATGAACGCCAGTGCATAATCAAACATATGTGACCTGCTACAACATAAGGATCCGAAAGTCAGGGGAGGACGATTTCCTGAAAATAACACAACATTATTCCCTTACTCTTCCGCTTTAACTTTGTATATTACATGACTCACAAAAGTTCTCCGTTGCAGAGATATTGGTGATTTTATGAGACCATGTCGAATGGTCTAGGAAATCAGCGTTTCGAAAAAAAAACGCCTTCAAAGTTTTCTTTCCAACACAATCATGATCAAGGGGAGGAAAGACAGTTTTCACCTCTTGACAATGGAAGGTCTGCTCATAGCAACCTCCACAATGTTCATTCAAGCTTAGCACTAGCGGTCTACGCACAACCAATCAATAACCAAGGTGCCACGTACTGACCAATTAGATCACTCCCTCGTTGCTAGGGGTGGAGTCTAGCTGCGACGCTAAATCCAAAGCTTCGGACACATTTCTGTTCCATTGAAAGTCAGAAAATCATGGCCCAGAAAAATGCTAATTTCTTGCCTTTCCTTTGATCATATAGCTTTGTAATTTCGGCAGATCATAGACAATACATGAGACTACAAAACTATGCCAAAAACAGAAATCCAATCGTTTTGACCAATTTTGATAATTTGACTTGACCAATTTTGATAATTTGACTTCACACTCAATTTTCTTGACTCAGCCGTTGGCAACTTTAGGATCCTTTTGTTGTGGCCGGTCACATATGATTTTATCAACATCATAAAAGCAACAAATTACACTGCCATTTCTTTTTAGAAGGACAGCACACAATTGATGCAACAACAATTCCGAATTGAAAACACAAGATGCATAATGTGGAAGTAACTGGAGTGAAATAAGTCACTCAAGGAAATGTCAACTACATTCTACACGGAATAATTTTCCTGGTATCGCATCCCACTTTGCTATGCATTTTTGATATGACTGCCGAAAAAATTATTGCGTGTAGCAGGTTATTTTTTTATTCTTTCTTTTAAACAGAACTTTGTTAAAAGCATTTTCCCATTGATCAAAACTGCTAATCAAAATCTGAGAAGTAAAATTATTCCCTGCTGTACTTTGATACTACAATGTAATCTATTTACAAAATAGCAAATTCAATCAAGAAATTATTATGAAATGTAAAACAGACCACCACAACAAACTTTGTACAATATGTCTTCTTTTCAGACATCTTTTGCACAGGTGCAATCTGGAAATTTAATAACCTGATGTATATCTGCTGCGAAATGTTCGAACTGGAATGAGAGAGTTTTGGAAAGAAAGCATGCCATGTTCTTTTGGGGGAAAGGCCAACCTACAGGGAGCAGATTTAACCATTTTGACCCACTTAAACCAAAATTCTGTAAAACCGGTTTAGTATATATATGTGGCATACCAGGTTCCCCTGAGCAACAGATTCATGATAACCGACTGTGACGATAGCCTATGTTTTGACGTAACCTTGTCACCCAGACACTTCATCCACAACACTAAAATCTTCTCCAAAATCGACTAACTCGTCGTCACTGATGTCCCCCTCGAGGGATTCCCGATCGCTGAGAACTCCTGCTGGAGGAATAGCAGCATGGTTCTTTGCAGGTGGTGCCTTAGGCGGGGATCTCTGCACCCGAGAACTCTCTCTTGACGATCGACCTGTGGGAATTTGTCCAGGAGAAGCGCCTCCGAGCGATCTTCTCAGAGGAGAAGCACTTCCACGTGAGCCTCTCGCCGGAGAAGGACTTTCATGAGATTGCCGTATGGAAGAAAATCTTCCCGGAGATCTTCTTGCTGGACCTCTACGCATCGGAGATTTCCTTGATGAAGTTTTCCTTGCTGGTAAATGCCTAGCTGGCGATTTCCTTGCCGGAGATTTCGATCTTGGCGAAGGAGACCTTGACTCAAAAGGTGGAGGAGATCTGGACTGGAAAGGTGGAGGCCATGCACCTGGATCAGGCAACACTCTGTCATGCACTTCCTCGGATCTGCGATTGCCACGTCTCCTACCACGCCTTCTGCGTGGCCAGTCTTCAGTCCTTCCCATGTCAAGGTCCTCTTGGTCTGGTGGCATCCTGGTGTCTGCTCTGGGAGGCAAACCCTCCTTGTTAGCCTTGGCTCTCCTCCTCTGAGCAGCCCCACTAGTTTTCGAGAAATAACTCCTGTTATGGCCAGTGTCCTCCCTGTTGTTGGAGCGACTGTCCAAGTGCGGTGCATCCATGACCTCTGGATAAACCTCTTCTTCCCTGTAACGTCTGGAGAAATAGGCTCTCTCCTCCTCCTCTGCTGCATGCCTCTCAAGCTCTGCCTGCATCTGCTTCTCCTTCAGCATCTTGTCCTGGAGGTGCTTGCCCACCAGGAAGAGTTTCTCCCCCTCCCGCTGCATCTCCAGCATCTGGTGTCGCATCATCTCCTCCTCGGCCCTCAGCTGCTCCTTGAGGATCTGCTCTTTCTTCAGCCGTTCCTCCTCCTCGGCCCTGAGGAGCTCCTGCTTGATCTTCTCTCTCTCCCGCTCTTGCTCTTTCTTCTCCTTCTCGGCTTGGACCAACTGCATCTCTTCCTTCTTTAGGCGCTCAATCTTTCGCTGCTCCTCTTTCATCCGCGCCTCCAGCACTTCCATCTCCTTGATTTTCGCCGCCTTCTCCCGCTCCTTCTCCAGCCTCTCTTGGAGTTCTCTCTCGATCCGCTCCTTCTCCTGCCGCCGCCTCTCTTCTTCCACTGCAGCCTCCTGCTCTGTAAGGAGCTCTGCCTGTGGGTTTGCGGCATGCTGAATCTGCTCCTTCAGCAGCTCCTCTGTCAGCCGCTTGTCCCGAGGTCGTTCGGGGAGCGGCACCGCACGCAGCTGCTGCTCGTCAGGCATTCCTGGCAGCTGCGGCACTTGCAAACTTTCTACGAGCGCTCCTGGTTGCAGAGGAAGAGCTCCCTGTAACAGCGGGTGGCTGTGAGAAGCCTCTGTAGACACTTCTCTCTTAGTGCTCGAGTCATTAAAGACTTTGACGAGCAAACCTACATAAAACAGACCAAAAAAAAAAAAAAAAAAAAAGAAAGAAAAAAAGACAGTGAATATCAGCATAAATGAAACAGCAAGGAACATGTAACTCACCCTTTCCACTCGTAAAATAGGATGCTGCTTCCAAAGAAATATACATAATACAAGTCTGTGTCAGTTCTGATTTCTGGTTTGTTATCCCTTCTTAAATGATCATTAACCTGCATCTTTTTTTAACGAATTGAGGCTCCCATTTTCATGTTTTCTAAGACTGAACTGTAAGTTGTACATGACTTTTCTGTTATCAAATTATCATATGAACCGCTGCCATGTTATCTCTCATTAGGTTGAAAAAAAAAACAACAACCACCTTCCAAAGAAATATACACAATACACAAGTCTGTGCCAAATACCTGATTTCTGGTTTTTTACCTTTTCTTAAATGATCATTAACTTGCATTTTTTAAATGAATTGAGGCTTCCATTTTCCTGTTTTCTAAGACTGAACCGTAAGTTGTACAAGACTCCTCTGTTATCAAATTATCATATGAACCTGTGATGTTATCTCTCATTAGGTAAAAAAAAAAAAACAACCACTGAGTCATCAAATACTATGAAACAAATAACAAAAGTCAAATACATCTTCCAGATACCAATCTTACTAAAAACTTTCATTGGCTGAGGGTTTATAGATACCAATCTTCTTCAATTTTGCACAGCAACATTTGACAAGGACAAAGTTTGGTTCTATGTAACATAGAAAAAAAGTTTACCTTTATTTCCTTTGGCCACCTTTGATGCTTGGTGCTGCTGCAGCAAGGAGTCATGCTTCATCCGTGTCTATTGAGAAAGACAGACAAAACATATACACCTAAAAGTATGTTGCCAACTAATTACTCCTTACTCTTTACAAAGTTGGATTCAAATTTTCAGCATACATTTGCCATGCCCTTTCATTTCATAAGAAACTGGTTTGACTCCATTCTGAACATTTAAAGATAATAAAAAGTTTTGGTACCTCAAAAGTTTCCCTGAATTTCCGTGTTCCAGGTTAAAGTATCTATCATATAACTAACACTGTGAGACTTACTCGCCCCAAAGTGCTCTCATTTCTTAGTAATCATGCAATTAACTGCGACCAGCAGCCCCATACGCATAGTGACCAGCAGCCCCATACGCATAGCGTAATGGGGCTTCGCATTGTAGCATTCAGGATCATGACAGATTTAGTATCGCGGGTAAATATCAACTTAAAATCCACAAAATTCTTCAATTTGAAGACTTACCAATTAAGTTGAAGTCTTGAAAACAGGCTTCGGGCAACGTTTGGTTCTGCCAATAGTCCCTTTCTGTTCGAATTGATGACTGAATGTGACTCTGTCGAGAGGACCTTGGGAGAGCTACATACACTGATTACTACGACCAGCGCATACGCACACATCACATGCGAACAAATTTCAAATCCATGAACGGATAAGATGTTTGTGTGCGCATGCGCTGGCCGTCAATTTAGTGTAGCTCTCCCAAGGTCCTGTCGACCGAGTCACATTCAGTCATCAATTCGAACAGAAAGGGACTATTGGCAAAACCAAACGTTGCCCAAAGCCTGTTTTTAATACTTCAACTTAACTGGTAAGTCTTCAAATTGAAGAAATTTTTGGATTTTAAGTTGATATTTACCCGCGATACTAAATCTGTCATGATCCTGTAAGCTACAATGCAAAGCCCCATTTAGCTATGCGTATGGGGCTGCTGGTCGCAGTTAGCTACACAGTATGCGTATGGGGCTGCACGCTGCTGGTCGCAGTTATCTCGCACAATACGTGTACTACCTCGCCGCTGTTGTACGGCGGCGGCTCTGGTACGAAACCATTATTGAATGATTACTAAGACATGAGAGCACTTTGGGGCGAGTAAGTCTCACAGTGTTAGTTATGTGAAAGGTACTTTAACCTGAAACACAAACTAAGACAAGGAAATTCAGGGAAACTTTTAAGGTAATACCAAAACTTTATATTATCTTTAACAATTAAAAAAAAAAAAACGACAAAGATGAACCGGCTGAAAAATGACGACTGCTCACGTGTACAGACATGGAAGCTACATGACTCAACGTAAAAAAAAAAAAAAACAACAAAAAAAAACAAAACAAAACAAAACAAAAATATATATATATATATATCTAGCCACAAGTTTAGGTGCTTTATTGAGACAGAAATGTTAATGTCAAAATATTGCTTTTACAGGATTTTTTTTTTTTTTTTTTTTTTTTTGGGGGGGGGGGGGAGGGGACTAGACCCTACTTTCACACATATGATATCTCTTTTCATATTTGGGGCAGGGGGAACTAAGTTCTACAATGGTGACTTCCAACTACTATTTAGTTGTAATCATGATCATAAGAGCTGACATGTAATTGCATTGTAAGGTTGCCATGGATCACAGGACAAACTCACACAGGAAGGACAAAGAACATGTCAACATGAACATCCATACACAGATGAAAGTTATACAAGTTGTGGAGTTGTTGGTGTTGTTTTTTTTTTTCATGAAATGGCAATACCAGACAGAATAATACATGATTTAGACAAGGTAACAATATCATATCCTCACATCCTTCCACTGCTTTTGACAAAAATATTTACACAAAGCATTTGCCCAGTAAGTTAGCAGCATTCACTCGAAGTCATTATTGCTATTTCATAAAATGGGTTCAACAATGTAGCCACACAAAAGTGGTGAAGTCGGTCACAACTGGGTCACAAGTGTGTGGGTTTTTTTTTTTTTCCAGATTAATGCGCTTAGAAACATCAGTATTACGCGCTATTAAAGTGTTATTCATTATCATTATCATAATCACTCATTATTTTGCTTGCACGTATGGGAGTGCAAAAAGTACATGCAATGAAGTATAACTGCATTGAGTGTCATCGTGTGGCAGATAACTTCCTGCTGCGCACAGGGCACGAACAAAGATAATCGCTTTGATTTACACAGTCTTTGCATGGCATTGCAATACAAAGCTGTTTTAGTAGGGGAGTGGTTGGGGGGGGGGGGGGAATTCACAGACCCATTTTATACAACAGGTAATGTATATTTCAGTTGAGGTCTAGGGCAATCACTCCCAGGGCAATTACCCCGGACCCTTCGCCCGGCCCTAATTCTAATCTTAATCCTAATCCTGAACCTAATCCTAACCCTAACCCTAACCCAAACTCCTAACCCTAACCCTAATCTTTACTCTAACCTTACCATTTACCAGTATTTAGCCATGGGGTAATTGCCCTCTGGGGGTAATTGCCCACATATGTTCAGTTGAGATGTGGCAGACTCTCGGGTATTCCCAATGTTGTACTTGTTGCCCCATTGAAAATACCCTCACATGCACCACATCTCTACAAACATACTCTCACCTCTCCACTATATGAAGAGTTTGTTCACAAAAACCGATAAGTCCATATTTGCCAAATGGAGATATTTGCGATTAAAGGTCAAGAAAAATAAAGAGAATAATAAGAAAATTGTTGCTTCTTATGACCATAACTTCAAAAATGTGCCTTTATATGTAGTGACCAATATATCATTTAAAAGGCATTATTCTGTACTTTATGACAGAGACCGTACTTCAAAATCTTCAAAAATGGACTTATTGGTTTTTGCGAACAAACTCTTCATATGTATATAAGGATTGATTTTAACACTCAAGTGATTTTCCATGAAAAATGTCATCATTCATCATAATTTGCTTCAAACAAACAGATATTGGGTCAGTGTACCTTTGTGCGTAAGCTAGTGAGGATCTTGTGAAGTGACAAGGAGGGCCACATTAAAGGGGATGGCTAGTAACTGATCAGTGGGAATCAGTGGGAATGATGGGGGCTGATTGTTCCAATTCTTGTGGGATTCATTTAAGAGTACATTATATATCTATTGTTGTGTGAAAATTATTTGCTTCAGAACGGTCTCATATTCAAGTAATGTGCAGTTTAATGCCCCGTCACTGTACAGGCATGCTAGCCTGGAACCATTAAACTGCACATTACGTGAATATAAGACCAATCTGAAGCAAATAATTTTCACACAACAATAAATATATGAAGTACTCTTAAATGAATCCCACAAGAATTGGAACAATCATCCCTAAGCATTCCCACTGATCAGTTACTAGCCATCCCCTTTAACAGCAGCAACGATACTCACATAAGTCTTGTTGATGTGTTTGTTGCTCTTGCAGTGCATATCGTAGGCAAGCCGCCTGGTGTTGAAAAACTTGGAGCAGACCTTGCAGAAGAAGCCGGTCACTGGAATGATGTACTGGGCTCCTGTACAGGGGATTTACAAAACATGACACAACTTCAGAGGAAATACCACTCAAAAGATTGCAGGCTGAAGATTCATTCACACATTTTTCAAACTTTCACTCAACACCAATTGTACATTTTGGACAAGAGAAACAAAATATCCACGTAGGGCAACCCAGCTTTTCCAAAACCTCTGCCACCTATAAAACATCTTCCTACAAACTTGCTGTCTTAAAGGAGCTCTAAAACTCATGGTTACCCTGGTTAGAAGAATCAGTAAATAAAAATAAAGCCTACAATGCATTCATTAACCACCTAGCGAGAATTTTAGACTTCCACCTTGCGGCATATACATGCAAAATCCAACAACAATAAAAATGCCTCCTTCTACCAAACATCAATCTGTATGCCCTAATTATAGGGAACAAGGAAAAGTAGAAATTACGCGGTGCGTAATATATGTCCCCGCCGGAAGTAGCATTTAGTAGCAAAATGTACAATATAGGTAAAAAGATCAAGGTCAAAGGTCAAAGAAGTCAAAGGTCAAAATTCTATGTAGAAGTTTTGAAGCCCTCACCTAGTGCCATCACATAAAGCAAACGGAATCGAAATCGGGTTAGAAATGGCGAAGGAGTAGCATTTTGTAGCCAATGTACAATATAGGTAAAAAATCAAGGTCAAAGGTCAAAGAAGTCAAAGGACAAAATTCTGTGTAGAAGTTTTGAAGCCCTCACCTAGTGCCATCACATAAAGCAAACGGAATCGAAATCGGGTTAGAAATGGCGAAGGAGTAGCATTTAATAGCAAAATGTACAATACAGGTCAAAAATCAAGGTCAGAGGTCAAAGAAGTCAAAGGTCAAAATTCTGTGTAGAAGTTTTGAAGCCCTCACCAAGTGCCATCACTTAAAGCAAACGGAATTGAAATCGGGTTACAAATGGCGAAGGAGTAGCATTTTGTAGCAAAATGTACAATTTAGGTCAAAAATCAAGGTCAAAGGTCAAAGAAGTCAAAGGTCAAAATTCTGTGTAGAAGTTTTGAAGCCCTCACCTAGTGCCATCATATAAAGCAAACGGAATCGAAATCGGGTTAGAAATGGCGAAGGAGTAGCATTTTGTAGCCAATGTACAATATAGGCAAAAAATCAAGGTCAAAGGTCAAAGAAGTCAAAGGTCAAAATTCTGTGTAGAAGTTTTGAAGCCCTCACCTAGTGCCATCATATAAAGCAAACGGAATCAAAATCGGGTTAGAAATGGCGAAGGAGTAGCATTTTGAAGCAAAATGTACAATATAGGTCAAAGGTCAAGGTCAAAGGTCACAACTGAAATTCTTTATAGAAGTTTCAAAGCTCCCATGTAGTGCTATCATATAAAGCAAACAGAATCAAAATCGGGTTAGAAATGGCGAAGGAGTAGCATTTTGAACATTTTGATCACACACGGACGCACGGACGGACGCACGGACGGACGCACGGACGGACACACGGATGCACGGACGCACGGACGGACACACTGACACACACACGTACGGAGCCCGTTTCATAGTCCCCTGCTCGAACTCGTTCGGCGGGGACAAAAAGTGTGGATAAAGGGTCACAATAGATCCATGGACACAAGTACAATGAAACAGCTTAAAGCCTGCCACAAGTTTAGCAAACTTCTAAAAAGTTACTGTTGTCTATTATCAAAATTATACTCTTCACATATGAGGATATCTGATATTCAAAGCTATCACAAACAATGTGTGGCAAGAAAGAGAGGCCAAAAATATATAGTAGAAATGTCAATTGTACAAAATTGTGTGTGTACAAGAATCTGTCTTACCTTTTTTTTTTTACATGTATTTTGGGATTGCTTTTGTATTCTTGTTTGTAATTACTTTTTTTTTTCACTCTCTGATATGGCCTCTGTGGTGGAATAGAAAAAAAAAAATCTATGTTTCAGTCTTGTCTAACCCTACAGTAAAAACTGGGCAATGCTGTTCATTACAGAGACCCAGAGGCACTACAGTGGGGGCAGGATCCCCATCCTAGGGTGCTGCTAAAAACTCACCAATCACTTTGTCGGAATCAAGAGACTCATTGCTCACACTGGGCTGTAGAGCAGGGTCCAAACCAGCACCAGGACCAGGTTCCACACCGCCCGATGGACTCAACTGACCATCACTGCTTCTACTGCCAAATACAGCGTGGAAGGGAAGCATGAGAACAAAAGAGAAGGGAAAAGAGAAGACAGGGTGGAAAAGGAGATCAGGGTAAAAGAAAGTGACGATGAGGAAGGCAGAGGTGGTGAAGGAAGGTAAGCAGAAAGAGCAATGCAAATCATAAGTTTGACATGTTGCATGTCTGCAACAGAAAGTAACACCTACATGCTTCTGAACACCTTCACTTAAAGTCCATGACATATGATATGCTTGAACCTCAAAATCACTAGAAATGTAACAAAGAAACACATACGTATTAGATAGAAAGGATATTCAGACAGATCATCAAGTACAATTACATATTTTCTACAGAAGAATGAGAATTAAAAGGTACTACATACCAAATGCTCACATATATCAATAAAATAAAAGTATAGACATAAATGGATCAAGCTGTACTTAATTAAAAAGGAGAGTGAGCCACCAGTACAGTCAGAGTAATGAATCCTGGTAAAAAGTACAGGAAACATCTTGTTTTGAACAATTGTGCTACATAATGAATGACAGGACCACAATTAAGTCTAAAAGATGCATAAACCAGCCTACAATTTTGCAGACAATGCATCAATTATCAAAGGCTAAAGTCTATTGGAAATAGAAAAGCAATTAAAAAGGCATTTTTTGAGAGGGTGACCAATGGGTATTCTGTGATACTTTGGTTAATACACTCCTGCAATGATGGATGATTAAAATACATGTATGAAGAAGCATTCAAAACAGTTCCAGACAAATTGAAACACACATTACCTACTTCTCAAGGGATGTTAGCATGCCGAGCTTACACTTTAAAAAAGGTTATCTCAGTTGTGTTCAAGTTGCACATGAATGGACACGTTGAATGAAGGAGCATGAAATGAAACTTCAACATTTTAAGGCAATTCTCAACAGTCTCCAAGCTGTTATTACAGTTCAGGATGAAAAAAAAAAAAAAATCTCTAGTTTTTCTGCTCTACATCATGTAGATCACAGAATTGACATGTTCTTTGAATATTATGACATCTTCTCTGTTTTTATTAGATTTTTTTTTTTCAAACAGCTGCTGAGAGATTAAAGTGCCTCTCCAAATGGAGAAGAATAGAATAATATTGGAGTCCTTGTTTCTAAAAAAACAAACATAATACACATCTTGTAAATGTTGTTTCAATGTACTTGCTTCGTCAGGTACAAATTAAAAGTGCACACAAAAATGGTTAACAGGGTATTTAGACTATACCCTTCAATGTATGTTAACAAATTCCTATGGATGAGATATGCAGCAAGGCCAAGCCCTACAAAGTAATCCTTTGAGTAGAATGGACGTAGCTGTTCTCTGCTATGCTTAAAAAAAGAAATCTTGGGGGGGGGGGGAAAGTTTGCGGTTGTTGTTTTGTTTTTTCTTTTTATTAGTCTTTGTATTTTGTTTTGTTTTTGTTTTTTGGGGGGTATTTGTTTTTGTTTTGCTTTGTTTTTCTTTTAGTTTCCTTTGTTTGCTAGTTCTTTTTTATATACATATCTGGCTGATAGCCAAGTTCAGACAGCAGGGCTGAGATAGTTCTCCATTCCAAGGCATCTGCATCCAATCCAGTCCAGGGGGCCCACTTTCCAGATGATATTTGCAACTATCATAAACTGCAGTAAATTCTTGTTACTATGAGAGCAGCCAGGAATCATGTCAACAGTTGTGAGAATTTCAGTCAGGTCTGTAGTGACTGTTACTGCAAGTATTGCATTAGACATAATTGCAAACCTCTTGAGGAAACAGGCCACAGCTGCTATAAAGCATAATAAATGTAGGTAGTGCTTCCCTAGCAAGCATCCACTGTCTCCAGTACTGCTTCCCTGGGTAATACTATTACAGACGTCATCGGAGGTGGTTAGTTTTTTGCACAAGCACTAGCTCAGACCACAATATTTCATTCTGTGGTGAAGAGGAGACACCCAGGTTAAAATGCTCCCAGTCCTAACATAACATACTCAACAACAAAGAGAATGTCTGTGCATACAGGGGACTAGGTTCAGTGCTTGAAGAATGTACCTCGGAGGTGTAAGTTCGTTGGTTCAATTCCTGAGGAGATAAGCTGGTGCCAGAATTTTGCCACATGTTGGCAAGACTGCTCCGCTCTGTGGCAAAGGCAAGTCATGTATCAACCGAAGGAGAAGGAGAGGGAGAAATAGAGAAAGAAGAGGAAAAGGAGGTGTTCACACCAGTTTATTTGTTCATCAACATATAATTGACGAATGACCCATGGCAAGACTCACATTGAGAGACTGACCTTTGTCTCATTCTTCAAAGATGTAACACATAAGTGCATGAGAAAACAGTTTCAGGTCGCCTCTCCTACAATGCAAGGAGCACACCCTAATGGTCAGATCACTTCCACAGTATTTTCATTTTCCTCTGCCATTCTCTGCATTACTTCCACTAATGACTTAAACAGTCAAACCTGGCAAATTCATGATGCCTATGCTTTTTCTCCGCTCCTTCTTCAACTGTTACCGTTCTCAAGAATGCTTTGTTTTTTTCTTCCACTGTCACTTTGCAACAACAGAGTGCAATAACATGTCCATTTCTGGCATAGTGTATTGCTTTTCTCCCTCCGTCTCACAGCAACCGTTCCAAAGCATACTACTGCTGCAACCAAATGGACCCTAACCTGTTGAGGACGGGCCGATTTTGCTACAGCATGCATTTTCCATAGACATTTGCCCGAGTATACTCGGGACTCGTCTTCAGCAGGTTAACATGCTTATGGTCAAGCATTTCATGAAGCATTTATAGGACTTCAGTATTCAAGATGTGACTCGCTACCATCACAAGGATCTGGTAACATGCTGAATTCACCAAGAAAAAAAAAAAAGTTGTTGGTAGAGGTAAGGTCAGGCTTACTGAGGCACATGGTATGGAAAAGGATGGCTTTGATAATCCCTGAAGGCTTCTTGCAAAAAGTGATGTCATCAGCACTGCAGGAGGTAAACCTCACAGGAGTGCATCCAGCATGCTAGCAAGTATGCACATGAGGCTCAGAAGCACTTCGCATCTTTCCCTCACTGCAAGATTAGGATTTCACGAAGTGCAGTGATGCCTGGTACAGTTGGTATGGGACGGCGTAGGCAGCGAGGCGCCCAAGTAAAAAATGTCCGAGGATCCTGGCCAGAGAAGACGAGCTGCGCCAATGTTCTTCACCATCATGCCATCCCTTCCCTGTTACGGGGCAAAAAGACAAAGCAAAACAAAACCCACTACTGTCCCGCAGATGGAACATTAGAGTGGTGGCCAAGAATGCAATAGAGTCATCAGTGACACAAGTGTCTATAATTTCACCTAACACCTTGTAAAGTGCGGGTGAAATCAGAAGTGACATGTTCGTATGCTTCACACAACTCCAAAGATAACGGGTGAATAATATCAGCTCATAAGCTTCTCTCTTGGTGTTCTGTGGTGGTTCACAGTTCGCAGGCAGATAGTTTATCACAAAAACATAGTGAATAAGAAATACGAAATAGCCCTGTAAAACTATTTTGCAGCACTTTGCAGAGTATCTTGTGCCACGAACATCCACTCATCCATTGATGCATGTTGGGAAAGCATCTTTCTTCTTTTTATTTCTTTTTATCTTCCTTTTTGGACAAGGCTTCTCAGCTGGTTTCATTCCCCTGGAATGTGTGAAGACACAAGTACAACTGTGAAGGACACAGATTAGTCTTGAACACCAGTCATGTTCACAGAGTATGTGCTGATGACCTCAGGTACATTCTGCCAAGATATTTAAAATATCATCATCGAATGGCTCAGCATTTCAGCTTGAGTAGCGGTGAAGCAGTGACACAAAGATGTGGCTGGGTGCCAAAGTGCACCCATCAAAATTCACAGTAGTTCCACAGAGCAATTACAGAGATAGCAGAGCTTGATGCTAATCTCGAACAGGAAGTGTTTCTATATTCTGTCGTCCAGATATAAAGAGATACACTTGTATTCAAACTTCAAGGGGGCTTCTTGCAGAATCAGGGTGACTTGGCATCCCTGCTACAACATGATCTTCATGAAATAGTCTAGGATACTGGGAGACACTTTACAAGGGTCCCCAAGTTGGTGGTTGTAATATACGCATCTCAGTTGGAATATAACAATTTCTGATAACATCCCTAACCCATCCTATCAAAATAAGACAGAAAAAAAAAAAAGACCAAGAAATATCAATCTCCACTCATGAGTGATTCCTTGACTTGTGATTTCACAGGGCAGGTTCCATACTGTCAAAAGGGTTATCAAAATACATACTCCATGTGAGTGGGACATGGACAGTCTATGCCTTCTGCCCCATTCTTCAATCCTATGACCCTAATTAAAGCACCAGGACTTCAGTCTTTCTGTTTTTTCCCTCACCAACCACCTTCTGGAATTCTTGATCCAGGAAACACTTGGGGGTGTATATTACATTGGTATGGTATTCTCAACTTTGTGTATCCTTTGCATGCTGGCAGGGAGAAAGGTTATGAACTGAAGAACACACAAAAAATATGAGAACTCTAATGACTTCTTTCACTCAATCACAAAATTCAGGGCAGTTAGATACTGTAAAGCCAGAAATGTTTGCATGCATAAATTCAACTTTACACATTTTGTGAGAACCAAAATTCGTGAAAAATTGCATGTGAAAGTTCTTGTCCAGATTACACATATGCATTGAATGCCAGTGCCAATGTCATGCCGCAAAAAAAGGTCATTGGCACCAACTCGCGAAAATTTCATGCTGTTAATACTTCTGGTTTTACAGTAGCTGAAATTGGGGAACTGTAACAATAAATGAAAAACAAAAAGCAATCAAGAGCTGTCAAACATGCACTCTAAATTATCAAAATACATATTTCCTATTATCTTTTGCACTCGGAAATTAAAAAAAAAATCTTTTTTAGAACTGTTTTGAATCACAACGAAAGTGCTGCCACGCACCAAAGTTTTCTATTTCACATCGATCTTGCACTCATCTGCATTCTTATAAATTATCATTTTACTTAATACTGGAAAGTATTGCCATGGTTCTTCACCTTCTAGAACACCCATGTAGGTATGATAACAAACTTATCCCTCTGAGTTTGCAAAACAAAAAACAAGAGATTCAAAACAAACTTGCCAAACTTTTGGTTAGCAAGCCAAGACATCTCTTGAATGTGACAGCTCTTGATCCATACTTACTTCATGCTGGACAAATCTCCTTGGGGTAGAGTTGAGTCAGTCAAAGGGCCTGGCAAGCTCTGACTGGAAAAGCCTCCCCCGAAGGTCAGACTGGAGGAAGTGCCCATGACATTCTGACTGGACGGAGCGTCTGACAGAAACGGTATTGTGGGGCTTGAAAAGAGCTGACCAGTTGATGTGCCAGCAGAGAATGGATTGGCCAAGGCAGCTGCAGAGAACTGATCCAGTGGTGTTTCAGAGAAACTCTCACCGATCATGCCTGCTGCGCTGCGTGGTTCGGTCTGGGCACCAAGGTGTGGCAGATCACCTCCAGGGAGAGGGAACAAGTGCCCCTCCTCGTGTCGGGAGGCAGCACCTCCTACCTGCTCCAACAACTGCCTGTGAAGTATATGCTCTGCGCTCTGACCACGCTTGCTGTACAGCTGGGTATTAAGAGAAGTATGCACATTATGCAGATGTTAAAGAAGTATTTTCCCTTCTTTAACCATGATTCAGTTCTATCCGATATCACAGGCTTAGATTTGTTTGAGGTACAAAGACCATTATGTGAATGACAAAGAGACGAAAACTTGCAGCCATGTAAAAATCAAAACTTCTTTGCACTTTAGTTAATGAATTTGCATGACGAGATACGATTAGGGCATCATATGTTTATCTTATATGGAATAAAATTCATTCATATGCCTTCTGGTGTATCTCAAACTTGCTTTTAGAACTAGGTGCAATATACAGTAACCATAAACCATGGTACCAGGAATGCTCTGATTGAGGTATCAATCTCACCTTCTCCTGGTCTTGAGAGTGGCTGCTCATGAAAAACTGGTCCTGATTTATAGGGTAGCCAGCATCCTCTGCAACACGATGCTCCATGTGCGCAACAGCTGGAGCAGTCTGCTTCCGCATATCTGTATCAGACCCTTCCTGGAATAACTCAAGATCAAGGAGAGAAGGGATGCTAGTGCCCCGCTGGGTATTTCCTGCACTATCTTCAGCATCATCTAGATCCATGGGTTGCTCAGACAGATCATCAAAACCACCAGAGGCCTGTTCCTCATGTCTCTTCCGGTGCTCCTCCGTTCCGGTAGGCCTCTGAGCCGACTCTCGCGCACGGTTCCACCTGTCATCAACTGATCGCCGTATCTCGGATCTTGGGCGCTCTCCCGTGGCATCTCTCTCCATGCGGGGAAACTTGGGCTTCTGTGAGGATGATCCATGCCTTCCAAAGACGTATTCATCCCACTGATCTTGGGCCTCCGTGTCTCGACTCTTCTTATGGTCAGGCTTCAATACATCATGCCCTCCAGAATATTGTTGCTCATGCTGGAATGACTGACCCCAGCTCACGGTAGCTCCACCACTGCCTCTGCGATCCTCGTCCCTGCCCTTATCCTCGAGTTTCGACCAATCTCTTTGGACTGGGCTTCTTCGTCTATCATTGCGCCAGAACCGATTTCTTTGCCGACGGGACGTTCCTGAATTCTGCCTGAATACTTCCTTGGCCCTTTCCTCCACCTCCATTTTCCTCTTCTTCTCTTCATCCATTTCCTTCTCTTCCTCCACTCTCCTCGCCCTCTCCACTTCCAATTTTCTCTTCCTGTCGAAAAACTTCTTTCTCTCAGAACGTTTTGTGTCCTTTTTCAGATAGTTGATCGATGCTAAAGAGTCCCATAAGCTCTCATTTGCTTTCTGCTCTTTACTTGGTGGCTGCTCAGATCTGGCTGGCTGCGCGGTATTCTGGGCCCCCTGCCCTTTGCGGCCACTGTTTCTCCTGGGCTTGCCACTCTGCTTTTGCTTCCCTTGGCTGTTCAGCCCTCCAGGCTCCTTTCCTACCTTCCCTGGTGGAGGAGCACTGGACACCCGAGTGACTGACTGTGGGTCCGGTTCCCTATTCGAGCTGTCAGTCTGAGAGGAATCTTTCTTACGGTTTCGAGGGTACCTCTTGTAATCCCACTCGCGAGACCCCAGTGAAGATTCCCTTCTTTCTCTGTCTTCCTCCCCTGGCGGCAGTGGCTGCTTGTTTCTGGGACTAAACTGAAAGTCAAGGACAGAATTACATGATTGAAGTCAGACATTCCACCATGAACTTCGCTCAACAGCAACAAACATCAGTTCACTCATAGCTTACCAATCTCCATGTGACTACACCGATGCAAATCTTGATGCAGGATAACAGAAAAGAAACAGACCATGTATAAATTTGTACCTATATGTACATGTATGTATGACATGGCTGAGAAATTAAATGGAGACTTGGGCACTCCATGACATACACAAATACAGTGATGCATCTGGTCCCACTTTTTTCCTTGGGGGGGGGGGGGGGAGGGAGGGGGGAGGGGATAATTCTGCTGCATTCACTGTCTACCAACATGATCCTTCATACATGATTGGAAAAGGAACATCATAGGGTTTGATTCCAGCTACCCAACATGCTGCTGTGTTGAAAAGCTGGAAGAGCTGAAGAAAGCAATTATGCAGAAGATGACAATGGAACATTGTTCAGGTCGCACTTGCAGTATTATTTGCCGTGTTGGTGGATTGGCATGTAATAAGTTAGAATGTGTAGAACTACAACATTTGTACAAGTGTATATTGTGTATAGCATGAAAAAAAAAAAACAACAACAACAAATAGAAACAAAACCTGAAATAATCAAGTATGCTCTGGAGGGATTTCTGTCCTTCAATGGGTTCATTCAACTGCCTTGAAAAAACCTGCAATAGACACAAATAAAAGACAATATGAAAGATAATGCAAATACGTGGACACACACACACACACACACACACACACACACACATTTTTGGCAGTTCTGCTAGTCTCTGGAGGCTCACATCATCCTCCTTTTTGAAATCTTGTCATCAGTTTGAGTAACAGCTCTAAATGGTAAGACAGAAAACACAAAACAAAACAAAGTCATGACTAAAAAGAACCTGCTTCAGCTGTTCATCAATTCATGGTTAAAGTGTCACAAATCTAGAGATACACAATTTGTATAGGGAAGGAATGACTGAACAATTTTTCGCAAGTGAGATACCATCTTTGAGTCACTTTTTTGAGAGAAAAAAAAATAATATTCAGCTCAACATAACTTATGTCTTATCAATTATTACAGTTATGAAATCTTCCAAAGAGCACTGACAATGTGATGAGCAGATCCTACTCTTGGTCGCACTGTCACAAACAATTCAACTCTAAGGTTCCCTATCGTACCCTTGACAGATGAGCACCAACATCAGCCTTCAAAGCACTTGACAATGAAATGGGGCAGAATTTGCAGGCCTACACAGGTCAAGTCCTCCTACACTGCAAAGCTAATGCTCTGCATCATTTGATTTTTTTTTTTTTTTTTTTTTTGCAACAGTGCTTTCAAAATGTATTCAAATTCCATGTGTATAATCATTTTTGAAGGTCCTAGAATCCCTTTTGACTACAGTATTTGACTGCATTAAATTATGCACGGAGAGCACATCTGCATACAATCAGTTAACATGTTAAAGGGACTGTACAGTACTGGTTGAGGTTGGCATTCATGTTTTGAACATTCCTAAGTGAGATCATGAGAAATCTCTTATGAAATATGAAAGAGCATGTAATTTTAAGAACGATTCAACGTTTATTTGATGAAAATTGGTTTTCAAATGGCTGAGATATCCAAAAAAGTGATGATAATAAAAGACTACAGGCCAAGCCTTTTATTAGGATCTCTTTGTTTCACCTTGTTTTTGAATATCTCAGCCAATTTCAAAACCGATTTTCATCAAATAAACTTTTGATACCCCTAAGAATTGCATGCTCTTTGGCATCTCATAGAGTGGTTTCTGAATATCTCGCAAAATGTTAAAAGCTAAATCGTCACCTCAACCAGAACTGTACACACCCTTTAAGCAAATTTAAGGCAAGCTATCCAGTTGCTTCCAAATGATTTTGTTAAATAACAGAATCTATAAATATTATACATTATATCAGTGAACCAAGGATACATGTTGAGGCTGATTACATAATATATAAATATGTGCAAGCCACTCACACACACACACACAAATGATGGTTAGAAAAACAAGCTCACTTTTTTACAACACTTGCTCAGTAAGTTCTGCAGGAGAGTTTTTTTTTTTTTCATTTCATTCATTGCATATACGTATGACAGTTTGATTTTTTTTTTTTTTTTAATGACTTCATGTCATCAGAATAACTTCTGGATATTATCCAATTTGACCTGATTTAGAAATCTGTTTCCAGATTTTTACTCATACGATTATAGATTAAAATACTAGTCATACAACTACATGCCAAAAAGTGTTACACAAGTACTTAATCCTGCCAAGAAAACAAGAGACAGATTGTATTAAAAAAACGACTACAATTCCTATTCTCATATGTGCACATTGTCAGTGTATCATCTTCGTTGAAGGAGTACAATTGTATACTCAGAGACTCCAACTCTCCCGCTCTCGATGGGAGATCTCCCGCCGAAAGCCCATTTTTGCAAAATCTCCTGTTCTCCCGCTTGAGATTTAATTTCTCCCGCTTGAAATGATTTTTTACTTAGTGTCATCGTATGTAGAAAAATAAGCCTTAGATAGCACAAGATAACATCTAGAACCCTAGAGTTGGACCCCCGGCAGCAAGGAACTTTGCACACATCAGTTGGAGTCTCCCGTTTGCTAGGGGTTTCAGGTGGGAAAATCTCTAGATCAGAAGGTGCTTGGGGTTGGAGTCTCTGTATACTTGCAATGCCAGCACACTTCCAGAGCCCTGATATACAGTAGTAAATGTCTCCCTTTAAAGCACTCTGAGAGTGATATTGAAGTAGAGAAGAGAACAAGGGAGAGAGATTGGCATGCCAATCGGTCAGGCTTGTGCCATCTGATACAATGTCCTCAAATTGGCAATGCAGGGTGATGACAAACCCAACTGGACAATGAAGACGGGGGCGACAGGGATTTGTCCTGTCATCACCTAGCCAGTGTTGTCCAGGTTGATTACAATGAAAATGTGTGGTGTTTGCCGAACCAGTGAGACGCATTACATGTAATGGAAAGGCATGGGGGTAGGGAAGTGAACACTTAAGTAGTACATATTCGTAACAGCTCGAAATCTCATACAAAAGTAGCTCTTCATGCAACTTGAAGTCACTAATGAAGTAGGGCCTACTTACAAAAGTCTTTTGCTCTACATCAGTGAGATAATGGACTCAATATAGGGCTGCTAACAGTCACACAACCAAATCGTGGGGGGGGGGGGGGGGGTTCAGAGCAAAGAGATACTTCAGTGTCATAGGCATTTCAATGAACATATATAATTCCTAAATCAGGGAAATTCTGATATTCTCTTAAATCCAGACATAAGTGAGTGACTTTTTCACGAAGCCTGCTGCAGAATGAGGGAGACTTTAAATAGCAGCTCTGTTAAAATAACACCTCAACAAAGTTGCATTTTGACCAACAACAATGTGTCATGGTACATGTACAGTACATTTGTATGTACATGGCAACTTTCTCTATATCTACCAGTTATGCTGCTCAGATCGTTCTGCCAAACTTTAATCTCAAAGGCACTGTTTAATAGCAATGTTTACAGTTCGAAAAATCTGAACTGTGTGGTCGTTCAGTACAATTCCCCATGCTTCTAGAATATATATTGTAGGTTTGGATAAACTCAGTTTATCATATTCAACATTTTCCTTAGACAGTGTTCCTAGAATAAACAACTTTGTTGATGATCTACTGCCATGATACTGTATTTGTTCATGGTTCCTTAATAGTGATAGCGTGATTCTGAAAACTTTTGTATTTTCTTGTACTCACCTGCCTATGGGCAGATACATACTGTAAGGTACTGTAACTATTTGTGTTTTTATCATCCACTTTAAAATTCATCACATAGTAGCTTGAATGTGATTCAAAGTGCATGGCACCTGCTATTAAAAGCAGTTATAAAGTACTGTAAAACCATGAAGTTTCGCATGCATTAAACTTTCACAAATTTTGCGAGCCAAAATTCACAAAAGTAAAAAGCAATTGAAAAGTTTTGTCGAACACAATGTATCGAATGCCAGTGACAATTCCAAAAGTTTCATGCCACAAAAAAAAAAAAAAAAAAAAAAAAAAAAAGCTGTTAGCACCAATACGCAACAGTTTTATGCCACAGATGCTTCTGGTTTCACAGTACACACTGGTATTCAAAACACATCAGGTATCAAAGGAGGTTGACATTTGCAAAGCATGTTCCATGAATGTCCATCATTGGACTATCCACCTTCACTATTAAGAGATCGATTTTTTTTTTCCAGCTCTGCTATGTTTCTGTTTCCTCACTTTCACCTCCAATCAGCTCCCCCGGTGGGAGAGATGGAAAGAGGGCAGGTAATGTTTAGGCATTAATGCCAAGGAGGTTCCACAGAGCTACAATTTGTTTAAATCTCAAAGATGTTTGTGAGCATCGTGTGAGCATTGTGTGCATCAAAACAGGCAAGATAATTTCCTAAATCAAGGAGGCCTAGTATTTATTCTTTTGCCTGGACATGATAAGCGATATTTCTTTTTCTTTTACTTTTAGGAGTCTAATGCAAAATCAAGCAATCTTGGCAGCACTGTGGATAGCATTTACTAAACAAAAAAATACAAAAGAATATGATGCTTGGCAAGTGCAAAGATGGAAACAGAACTACTTCAAATGTTCAAAAACAACCACTCAATAGGACAACTGGACAGATAATACGCACATCACCTGAGACGCGCTGCCTTGACGCTTGATAAACAGCAGCAGCGGCTTCAGGGACAGCGCGTCTCAGGTGATGTGTGTCTCTTGCCTGAGACGCGCTGTCTTTGAAGATGTTGTTGTTGTTTATCAAGCGTTTTGATTGTGAGATCATGTTGTTGCCAAATTTTTACCTCCACGAAATAATCCTTATTACTCTAAAATCTCGTTCTTCAAAATAATCCCCTTAATCGTAAAAAAGCTACGACTATAATTTTTAAATCTTTTTAAGATAATAAAGATACCACTACCTTTGGAAATGAATGATGTTCCTAGGTGTACTGAGTTTGTACTTAGCTCTCTTTTGTATCGTCATGTAGGGTAGCCATAATGTGTCCATTTTTATCGCGTGCCTTCGTATCTTGTTATCTACTATCTGCAGTACTCGCGCGCTATCGGTAAAGGCACGGTAACAATGGTACGGTACGGTAAAAGTTGTGCCAACGGTAAGCCCTCTCTTTACGTGAGTATTTTCCCGGTAGCCATGTCAGCTTTGCAACGGTTTTCAAACGGTAATGCTTGAATGAAAGCAGATCGGTAAGACTATATTTTACCAGTAAGGAACGGTTTTCCCGGTAGAGCATTAAGTTACTTCATAGCGGTAGTGTAGCATACTGTACACATGAATGTATGCCATTTATACAGGCATAAAATTTGCTATGAATGACTGCAGATCTGACACCGTAACAGAACGCCTGATCACATTTATATAATCATATATAATAATATATATTCACATATATATTCATATATTCATATAATCATATATTCATATATTCATAGTATGGACCTGTTGATCATTTGTGATTATTTGTAATTATTTGTAATTATACAGTTACAGACAAGCTTGATTTCACATAGACCATGTACAAAGTACAGCCGGGCCAAAGGCGGGGCCTAAGGCCGGACCCAAGGCCACGGGCCTTAGCCCAGAACCAGGGGCCCAGAGCCCAAGTGGGCCTAGGCCCGGGGGCCCGGTGGCCCAGGGGCCCAGGGGCTCGCGGGGCCCAAGGCCAGGCCGAGGCCAGGAGCCTAATTGCTGGCCCAAGGCAGGGGGCCCAGCCAGGGGCCACCAGATTGAGACCACTAAGAGTACCAGTCATGACTTGCTGTGATAATGATGTGACAGGCCTGTGCATACACATATTATGTAAACACACTGTACAGGGCTGTGCATATTATGTAAATACACTGTACACTAACTATACACAGCCCAGTCGCTGTATAAATCGCGACAGGGCTGTACCTGAGCAGCCCACAACACAGAGCAAACACAAAGCAAATTCTATGATTGCATTTAGTTTTGATACTTGACATTATTTTTTGTCACCTCAAACGCATCAAAGACAATCTTTATTAATGAGACTTCATACCGTACCCGTTTTCCTGGGGTTATTTGTGGGAATTCTGCGATCTGGGTACTATTCGCAAATCTAACATGTGAAAATATCAACTCCTGCAGGGCCCCGTTGCAAGAAAGTTGCAATCAATTGCAAATAATTGCTAATTTTGAAACAACCATTCTGATTGGCTCAGGGTCTGCCCTATTAAGAAGACATGCATGCAACAATGATTTTGATTGGCCAGTGACAATCAGTTGCAAGTTGCATTTAAACGCAAAGTTTCTAGCAACGGGGCCCTGATCATGTAACGTGCATGTGTACATTTCTGTGTTCACTGCTGTATTCCATGAACATGAATTCAACAACTACTGTTATATCCTGTAATATGAGCTGCCAGGACAAAACTCACATACGCTCTGATTCTGTATAGCAATCACTTTCAAAGCAATGTTTTGATACATTGCTTTGAAAGTGATTATTTTTATATACATTTTGTCTCTAAATAATTGTATTTTTTAAGGAAAAAAGCTTAAAAAATTGAATTTATGTAAATTTATACAAATTAAGCAAAAAGCATTAATTGTTTTTATTTCTAAATGTGTCCAATAATCTCATTACCCTTGAAAATATCAGGTTCAGCACTTAAATCACTTCAAATGGGTGCGCTAGCAGTTCCAAGACCTTTCTTTGGAGTATAATGCCTCTGTAAAACATGGAGCTATTGACCCCCTATTCATCAGATATGCTGAAAATGTATTTTAGGACATTTCTGGAAGATTTCGCTGTAATTCTTTCCTTATTATCATTTCCTTGTGATTATTTCATTTTTATATACATTTTGTCTCTAAATAATTGTATTTTTTAAGGAAAAAAGCTTAAAAAATGGAATTTATGTAAATTTATGCAAATTAAGCAAAAGGCATTAATTGTTTTTATTTCTAAATGTGTCCAATAATCTCATTACCCTTGAAAATATCAGGTTCAGCACTTAAATCACTTCAAATGGAGAGTTTTATCCAATTTTGTGACAAAAGTCTAGAAGTTGGCGGCCATCTTGGATTTTGGTGGCCATTTTGAGTATTTCTTACTTGTGTGCTTGACACTCGAACCAAAATTGATCTATAGACAATTACCTTTACAATGGTACCAAAAATTAAACTTTTACATCAACTTGAACTGAAAATCAAAAATAACACATGCAAGGCCCCCCACTATAAGAGGTAGTCCAAGGAAAAAGGAAATCTCAGTTAGGCGTGTATCCTCAATTTACGTAATGTATGTCATCAGTCCTCTTTGCTCATGAAGAGAAACACGTAAGGACAGGGACAGTCCCCTATCACTACAGTGTACAAAAAAAAACAAAAAAAAAATCTAGAGAGAATTAGGAATTTGCTCATTCATAATACCATTCAATGTCATATCATTACAATCTGAACATCACAATTGATACACAATTTCTTGACACTGGAAAATCAGCAGTCTTTCCCTTTAGAGTATGCATACATGCAATACTTTTCACTTTTAAAAATACTGAAAACTCACATTCTATTCAATCTTGTACTCACACTGAAGCTTGTCCTCGCAGCTAGAAAGAAATATTCCTACCACATCCTAGCTCCATGTGGCAATTTCAAAACTTCCTGGCGAGTTGCACGACATTACACAGTTCCACAGAGTTTCCACTGCCACCATTGTATGCAATTGTGTGAAAAGGTGTGTGTGTGTGTGTGTGTGTGTGTGTGCATGTGCACGTTGGAGTTGGTGGTGTATATCATGTGAATTAGATAGAAAGAGACAGAGATAACGAAAAGAAAAGAGAGTGACAGAGAGAGATGCAGAAAGAAGAGAGAGAGAGGATGAGAAACAAGAAAGAAGAAGGAGAGAAGGCAGTTGGTGAGTGTGCTACTGAGAGTGCAACTCCATGCATACTGGAGGAGTATAAAGTGTGACGCAGAAGGTGTACGTCTCATTTGCTCGATGGGAATAGGATGGATGGTGCTTGGGGTGGGGTGACAGTCAACGGACAAGGGAGGGGCAGAGACTGGCTGTAGTGAGGGTATCTGCGTTCATGTGTGTGTTTCATTAGACCAACTCTCAAAACAATGAGAGGAATGCAGGACCAGTCGGAATACGGACTGTAGATGGGCTGATGTTTGTCGGTGCAGTAATTACTAGCCCCTCGAACCTTGCGTTTCCATCTGTTTGGACAAGAGCCATATTACACTCCTACGAAATGGTATTATGTGAGGTTCAGTACATCTGTGGTGCTACACCTCTGATAGATACATATGAAGTTTGTCTAGCTGCATCAGAATAGACTGTTTAACAAACATTTTCAAACTGTATGTGTACCTATACTCTATTACACCATAGAGGATGCACTTGACAGTGATGCCTATAAAGGCTGTTCACACACATTTAAATAGAACTTGTCCATTTGGTACACTATGCTGCAAAATTGATTCCAAGCAGTAAAGTACTGTATCAAACATACACAAATTGAATCAATAGCTTGTTAGTACACAGTAGATCTTCACAGGGATAAGAAAAAAAAAAGAAGAGAATGTCAATAATTACAATAGCTGATCAATATTAATATTGTGCCTTTTCACTGGATCTGTAAACTGACCAAGAGCACTGTCACAACAGCTCATATTGCTTTCTTATGACCTAATCAATTCGTTCATGCTATTCAGTATAAACATCGTATCATCGCACTGTGACCTAAACTACACATACATTGTGCCCCCACCCCACACCCTGTCACCCTGTCTTAATTAAACTGTCATATTTCACCCTTGGAATGATTCTGATGTATGGAATGATCATTCCCATGGGCACACATCTAATGTTATCTCAATGCATTCGCACATGCAGACTGACTGACAACCTTACCGATACAGAAAAGCAACATTAAAAGCATCCTACATGTTGAAGACTAAATTGTCAAATAAATACTGGAGGAAGGTGGAGAATGGAGAAGAGGCTGAGTTGTGATCCCTGTCCACTCAAACTAGTATCCTCCTCCTGTTGTAAATTCTAGACAAACTGTGAGCGGGTGCTTTTCAAGAGAAGATGCCCTGCGGCGCACTGCTGATGAGACTAATGATTGACTGGGCATCCACTATTTGTGTCGTCATTATTCATCTTTCGACAGCCATCAGGCAAGATATTTCTAGTGCCAAAATGCACCCCACCTATTTCAAGGGGATCCAGTTGCAATGAGCATGGGTCCATGCAATGAGGGGGCAGCAATACGCAATGAGGATGTTTGGATGTGGAACACATCTGAAACTAATTTGGCATCACGCAATATCAAATCTTCCTTTACAAATCAAGAATGACTAGTATAATATCCATCGATAGCTGGCTGGAGAATAATCCTTATTGTACTACTGGTCCTAATGATGCCATCAAATTGAGACACCACATCTCTATAAAGACTGCCATCTTGGACTAGTATAATATCCAGTGATAGCTGGCGGGAGAATAATCCCTTTGTATACTACTGGTCTTAATTATGTCATCAAATTGATACACTATATCTTTATAAAGACTGCCATCTTGGGCAGTTTGATGAACTTTCTAACAAATCAATGATGCACAACAAAATGTACCATTCGCCCCCCCCCCCCATCTCTACCCCTTTTTTTCCTCTCCCCCTCCATATCTTCCTCTCCTCTCTTCTTTCTCTCCCCCTCGCTCACTCTATCCCAAGTATCCCCAAGTCTTTCTGTCCACATGTCTTTCCTAATCCCTCCATATCCTATCTCTATTCCTCCCACTTCTCCCTCTTCTCACTTTCCACTCTTTGTTGGCTCGTATAATCCCTAGGACACAGTGCGGAGATTCTCCGTGCAGAATGATCACATGGCTAGATAGATGACAGTTCATGAACCATCTACCAATCCATATTAGGCTGGCTTATATGTCAACTTCAAGTAGGCCTATACTCTTGATGCTCCACCCTTCGACCCTTTCTGTGCTGGGGACTTGGACGAGTGTACAATGCTTTGGGATTTTCTGGGCTGGTCTCCACTCAAAGCACACACAGGGTTAAAGGACAAGTTCACCTTCATAAACATAAGGATTGAGAGAATGTAGCAATATTAGTAGAATACATCATTGAAAGTTTGAGGAAAATCGGACAATCCGTTCAAAAGTTATGAATTTTTGAAGTTTTTGTACAGTAACCGCTGGATGAGAAGACTACTGCAGTGTGTGAATAACTTAGATGTCAAATGCGTACAACAATAAAGAAAATATAAAGAGAATTTCACAAAATTTCATCTTTTGAAAAAAAAGTACACATTCCCCCGACTCGTAACCGACAAATGTTATGGGTAATATCATTCCCCCTGCCTTTAGAAAGAGGCAAGTCAAGTGCTCTTTTATTATGCAAAAAAAGTGAAAATATGTTGAATTTTCTTTACATTTTCTTCATACGGTTGTACGCATATGACTCACAAGCTATAGTAGTCTCCTCATCCAGCGGTTCCAACACAAAAATTTTAAAAATTCATAACTTTTGCATCGATTGTCCAATTTTCCTCAAACTTTCACTGTTGTGTTCTACTAATATTGTTGCATTCTCTCAATCCTTATGTTTGTGAAGGTGAACTTGTCCTTTAAGCACTTTCCACGCATTAACCCATCACGCCCATCAACTGCATACATTTATCATGTGGCTTGGTGCTGTTACTGGTTATTACAATTCTTTTTAGTATTATTGTTTCATAAGGCAGAGTTCATACCTCCCTTTCATTTGAGCTCCTTTGTTCATAGACGATTGCTTGTTTTAGTCCCAGAATTGTCAAAAGTCACTTAACCCGTTCCATACTGAATTCTGAAAACCCCATAGACTTTATAATACACAGGTCACCAAGTTCCTGTATGGAACGGGTTGATTGCTAAAGATTCTCCAATTGGATAGACATTCTAACAGACATTAAATAGACGACTACATGTAACAATTTTGTAATTCAGAGCTGCTGATAAGGTAATTTCTGCAGCATCCCCTGCCCCAAGGGACTTGATTAGGTAAAGCATATTGCAGGATACTGTAAAGCTCACTTGCCAGGTTGCCCATGGTTGAAGCTCACGGTTGGACAAGTAAAACAGGAATGGTCACTTGCCCTACTAAAAGTAGTGACCCTTGCCTGAAATCCCACAAGGGCAAGGGGGAGGATTATCTTTGTACACTGTAGTGCTCAGTAGAAAGCAAGCTACAAATCCGTACATCTCTTCAAATTTACTGTCAAATCTACGGCAAGCAATAATGCGAATGGCCAGCTCTAGTCCTTGTCCATGATTATCTTAAAAACCATAATTGGCGACACATACACAACAGCTGATTAAAAACTACAGCTCTTGCTTATTTAGCAGTGTTCCGACCTATTTTGGGGGCATCATCGCGTAGCAATGGGTTGGCTAGCATCCGGCTGCAAGTACCAGAGGTCAAAGACAGATATTTCACCTTCCCCAGGACATCAGCAGGGTCCAGGGTCATGAAATTCTTCATCCTTTGCAGTGGCACAATTACAAACACACTGAATAAAATGGACTACATGTACATGGTGTTTGACCTATTTACACTGTGTGAGGCTGATACACTAAGGAGAATCTCTACATGCCTGTGAAGAAACTATTCAAAAATTTCCCACCATCCGTCATTACCAGCATGTACAAACTGTATGTACAGTCTGACCACTTTACCAGGAGGAGCATTCTTAATCCAACTACTCATTGTGCATAATATTTCAAGCAACTGCTGTGTATTCTATTTTTTTAAAGATATTGTGGTTCATTACATTTTATACATTGTATATAAAGATACATGCACATCCAGATATTAATTTTGTTTGTAATGCCCCCTCAGTTCACTCCATATCCAAATTTGCAAAAAGAATTCTATGACTTGCTCTATTGACACAGGCAAAAGTCACACAGTTGACCACTAGATAGCCTTGTTTCCAGACATCAATACTCATGATTCATCAAAACTGACCATTTATCACATCAATAGCTTAATACACACTCTAATGCACAAAGATGAACTTCAGCTAGATGAAAGGGAAAAAAATGATCTCGGAGAGCTTGCACAAACTGCAGATAATATGAATGCATTATACTTTGATATCATTGTTAATTGTCAAAATAACCAATGCAGGATGTTATGTTATGTTCAAAGGAATCGCAGGTCTTGCTGCAATGTTCATATTGAAATGCAAACACCTGGGGGAAAATAAATCAACAAGTCTGAATGCAGACTACTAAGTAAATGCCTGGCTGTCCAGTCCAAGCTAGGGCTACATGCATTTCAAGTATTCCCAACAGGAAAGAAAGAGATATGTGGTCATACTGTATCTACCATGTCATAAGAGAAGGGTCATTTCTAATTATGTAATTAGCAATTTTGCAGTAATTCCTGTGCCATGAGGGGGGGGGGGGAAAGGGGATGCCTCAATTTCAACTATAAGACTGCCCACAAAACATTTGTATTCATGGCCCATTGAAAATATCAGATGAAGGCTCAACACTAACTTTTTCTTTTGGTGGCTCGACACTGAAATTTGATGGTCCAATTGGGCCATCAAAACATATCTTTTCTTAAAAAGTGGTGGCCCGACATCTAATTCCAGTGGTACTGGGCAACCGATAATGTCAAGCCCTTAACAAGCAACTCAAAGTTGTAAAGGAAAAGTAGGTAAGTGAGAGATTAAAACAAGATGGGAGCAGACTGGCATGGCTGCCCCCAGCTTGACTGATGAACAACTGGTCAGGGCCAGTGGATGGCATGCCTTTAAATGTCACGCCAACAAACTCTGCTTTCTGCTGCCTCGGGAGGGGAGCGAGAGAGAGAGGAAAATGGATGGGTTGATGGTGGAACCTTGTCTATTTAGGAATGATTTATCTCTTGTTTGTATCACAACTCCCCAACAAACTACACAAGTTTGTTACAAGCGTTATCAGCGTCAAAGCGGGGGATTACATTCTATCATGGGGGAAATTTGTAGACGGTCAAGTTGTAGTGTGTGCAGTAAATCATTCAGTACAGCCAGACAACCATTATCCAGGTAAAAACAATGTAAAAAAAAAACAAAAGTCACATCTTCCAACATGAGATTGATGATATTTCAATTAGCTGACCCTGGGGAAGGTCAGCATATTCAATATGATAAATTGATAGCTTACCAAAATTATAATACTATATTTATGTTGTATTTATGCATGAATGAGTGTGTGGGGGTGTGCATGTGTACATGTACATGTATACATGACAAAAGAAAGACTATCAATTAATATCATTTAGAAGTACTACTCCTAAGTACTGCGCTGTGGTATAGTGGATAAAACGCCTGACTCCCGATCGGAGAACCCGGGTTCAATTCCCGCCCAGTGCTTACGTCCTTGGGCAAGATGTTTTACCCACAATTGTCCCTCTCAACCCAGGTGTATAAATGGGGACATGGCAACGCCGGGGTTATAATAATGGCAGGGCCCTCTGGTAGAGCAGTGGTAACATTAAAGAGGCTACCCTGGATTTTTAAGACCTTACTATTATTATTATTATTACACTGAAAAGGAACAACAACACTTTTGTTTTTACTTTGACATTTTTGCTTTGTCTCAATTGCACATGAAAGGGGCTTATCATGCACAGTATCCCTTCCTTGACTGAAACAAAGTCACATCAGACATTTATAATTGCAGCAAGAGACAACATTTGAGTAGCCACACACAACAGGGGGCATTTCTATCTCACAACGTGCACATTCCCTGTGCTATCGTAATGAGCGCCTGATTGACATCTAATGATGGAGCACGCATTTGTTACAGATGCAAAAGTCAATGCACAGTACCAAAGAATGTTTTATGAATCATACACTCAAGAACTACAAGTACCAAACATATTTTTTCTACTTTCTCTTTCTCTCTCTCAGGTCAACTCAATCTACTGCCTCACTCACTCAATACAGACTTGAGCCACTACTGTATAGAGGAAATTTTTGCGCATTTCGCGCAACCAGAAACTAGCACAAAAATAAAAGCACACAAATATTTTTGCTCGCCATATGTTCCTGTGCGTGATGTCTTGATTCCGCGGAATTAAAAGCAAGCGAAACTCTGGCCAAACGCGAAAAATCAGTTGCGCGAAAATATCCACTTTTTCAGTATTGTGATGAAGGATTGCCCATACCACTGCATAGCCAGATGTAGAGATCAAAGAGTATTAATACCATTTGATATGCAAAAAAAAAAAATAAATAAAAAATAAATAAATAAAAAATGATAGATAGATTTATTGTATTTGTTGTCATTTTCTAATTTTTGCATTGATTCTTGTGAAAAGATTATGATGGGTATTAATGTTCATTGAACTGAGAAAACTCATGAGGTAGCTGTGTGGCAATCAAATGTTTTAAAGCTACCACTGCATCTAAGGTTGGGAAAAGAAATTATGAAAGATATTGTAAAACCTGTAAATTTCACAAGGGTGTGATTTTTGTGAATAACTTGAATCACTGTTGGGCCACAAATTTAACAACACACAAAAATATTGCCACATGCATGTTAGGGTATGTATGAGTATCTTATGCACTTATGATTGTCTTGGTGTCAAATCGTGAAAGGACATCTCACAAAAATGTCTGTGACCTCCTCATTCACAATAATATCTGCACACAAAAATAATGCCCTCTGCTTTTACAGTATACAGTAACATACAGACAGAATTTCACACGTCACAAATTCATTTTTCTTGACTGGGAGACTTAAAAGACAATATTTGCATCAACACATCTTTACAAAAAATTGAGGGAATGTGTACTGTATAAAACCCCTTTACCCCCTTAAATGACTTATGATTGAATAATGATCCAGTGCCGTGCCGACACATGCCACCGTGGTCAATGAACTTCCTTGGGCGAGTCAAACTTTGTACTATTACAAGGAGCAGGGGCACTGCCCTTATGCAAGGCAAGATAGTCTCAAACATCTGATAATGATTTCAACAGAGTGTTTTTGACATTAGATCCAGAATAACCTTGTTAACCTACTGCTGATAGGAACCCGGTTAGCTGGGACTTCAGAATCCTGCATGTTATGGGTTCACACAGCACATACAAAGATGGATGTCAGAATATTATACGATCATGTCTTTCCTTTCGGAAACAAAACATAATTTCTATTATAAGAAGAAAAAAAAATGTGTGCAATTCTTTGCCTGCATCTCATTTATTATCTTCCTTCCTGGCACAATGTACTTCAAACCTGAGAGCAAATAAAGAAAAAAACCCAACAACAAACAAACAAACAAACAAACAAACAAAAAAAGGGGGAAAATGTGAAACAAAGAAAAAGAAAGGGAAAAGGAACTACATTGTTGAATCCTCTTGCTCAGCTACTTCAATATCTACCAGTGTGAAAACACACAGGAAGGCTCCACTGAGATAATCTTGACTGTAAGCATACATGCACCTATATCTGATGGGGAGAGGAAGGGTTGGAGCTTTAAGCGTTATTAAAAACAAAATTATAAGGTAGGAAGGTACATTGTAGGTAGGTAAGTGGGAATACCCACTGTAAATTTCAAACAGATTTCCCTGCATTCAAGGTACTGGCTCTCTCTTGCAACTGTTGGCTTGAAAATCTGTTCCATGGGGGAAAAAATGAATAAAAGTCTGTGGCTAAGAATGGGATAGTAAAGTCATGTGACAAATGTTCATATTCAATATTGATATCTTCATTGTGTGTAATGAGGGCAAATGCAAAAGCCAATAAGATTAGTGGTGGGCTATACAGGGGGTAAAAAAGGGTCATGTTTCAAAATCCTTAGGGTCCCTGCTTATTTGAAACAGCTTATCGTACTGAGCATTTTGATACCTTTCATTAAGAAATCGGTTGAAAAATGAGATGGAGTCGGCCCAAAAACTGATTTGGGGGGGGGGGGGCCAAATTACTGTCGCGCGTCGGTCAAAATATAGTGAAAAAATAATAAATTCACTATCCAAAGGAGTAAGAAGATGATTTAAGTGTCCAGATATATGTTTTTGAGGTCAAGGACTGATTGCAAATGCCAAAAACCCTTAATATACTATAGAAAGCATTCAAATTCTCAAATTTTGCTCTTTTTTTTTGGGGGGGGGGGGGGGGGGGCATAGGGCTAAATTTCGGCCCATTTCTGGTATTCCAGTCACTCAATGTACGCACTTTGCCATCTTCCAAAATTTCGTAGTCACAGGCTTATGTGATGAAAATTATGATAGAAACACTAGTAAATATAAGAAGGGTACGTTATGCTCTTTCAGCAATCTAAATTTTGAAAAATGAAAAAAATCTTTTAAAACACTGCTTTCACAACTGCAACAGTTACACTAAGACACCACATACTGGTATAAAAAAATACTGCATTTAGTTCCATTCATTAACAAACTTGCATATCTCTGCTTGCCATAATGATGTGATTATTCTCCTCTCTACTCAATAGAATGATTGGAACAGGGCATCAACAAAGTTATTGTGTGGTAATTGTGAACCCAGGCCTCGAAATAGGATTTTGGAGGGGCAAGGCCATTTAGAAAAGGGCACTTTTTCCAAGAGGCCAGGGCACTTAAGTCAGTCAGAGGGGCACCAAGGCCACATTGGAAAGGGCATGTTTGGTGTTTATGAAAAAAGAAAGAAGAAAAACAAACCAAGAAAAACAAACAAACACACACACACACACACACACACACACACACAAAGTGCAACGCACAACAAAAACCTCTTCCCTACAGCTGTAACACATTCCCGATCTCCGCGTTTCTATCAGGTGAAACAACATTTTTTAAAACAGGAATAAAACAACAGTAGGTATTGATTGAAACTCGACACCCTTTCAGGCCAGCCAGGCCAGGCTGCCATGTAACTTCAAAGCACATTCCGACAGCTGGCTGGCAAAACCACAAGGCAAAGGAATTTGCGTGCGCGTGTAGATTGCTATGATTAGTCTGTGACAGACAGTTCATGACCTCCAAGAATGCGCCAGTACGCGCGATTTCTTCTGTTGATTGGTCTCTCTCTCTCTCCACCCCTCCCCATTCCCCAGTCTGGCACACCTTGGCATCGTGGGATTTTTCTTTTTTCTTGGTGAACTTGGAGTTCACTCTTTACTACTCTATCTGAATATGTGCTGCCTAGCTATGTATACTCCCGGCCGCTGCGCTGCGGAGGCAGTCGGGACGGTAAAAGCCGGTCGGGCGTACATGTACGTACACGTCGTCTCGTATCTCGGAAAGATACTTTGAGTTTGAATCAGATATATCGGGACGCGAGTGAACTGAAGGTATGATATTTGAGATCAGGAAAGTTGTTCAAGCTTATTAAAGAGACTTTGAGAAAGGGCATATCATATGTCATAAATGATAACTTTCATGCTAAAAGGGCACCACGGCCCCAAGAAAAAGGGCACATTTTTTTTGGCCGTAACTTTGATCAAAAAACAAAAGGCATTGCGGCCAACGAGAGGGGCACCGACGGCCATGGCCGTCGGTGGCCGTCGGTTAATTCGAGGCCTGTGAACCACAAATATCTTTGTACACTTTCAAGGTCCCATGGTCCCATGCAACAGGTATAATTTGCAGGACATTTACAGTCTGTGTGTCATGTCACTTTGGGTATCTCCAACGTAACCCATTATCAGGATCACAACACTTTAAGATGTTCTACTACATGTGTATCGTACATATATGTGCCCTTTCCATTGTCATTTTTGCATTATATGCTGAGGTACCACTGTCTGACATTATTAACATCCCAAATAACGGCACAAGGTTCAATTCATTGACCGCAATATCTGGTTCAGCAGCGTCACTTGCAACTTCAACTTTGAAGGTGCTTGTTGAACCTCAGTGATGTTCAGAATCAGTTGCATATCCTCTTCCATGGGCATGTCCGGCAATGCACGGATTGTCGCTGACTCTGAAGTATTGTAGGAATGAGAGTCAGACGATTTTCAGGTCTGTTACTGAAATCTAGTTTAAAGGACAAGTTCACCTTCATAGACATGTGGGTTGAGTGAATGCGGCAATATTAGTAGAACACATCAGTGAGAGTTTGAGCAAAATCGGACAATCCGTTAAAAAGTTATGAATTTTTGAAGTTTCTGCTCAGTCACGACTGGATGAAAAGACTACTATAGCTTGTGATGTCACATGAGTACAACGATATAAAGAAAGAATAAAGAAAATTCAACATATTTCCATTTTTCTCGCAGAACAAAAGAACACTCGACTTCTCTCTTTCAGAAGGCAGGGGGAATAATATTATCCTTAACATATACGTCAGTAGCAAGTCGAAGAAATGTGCACTTTTATTAAAAAAGTAAAGTTTTGTGAAATTCTCTTTTTATTTCCCTTATATAGTTGTACGCATGTGACATCATGCACTGTAGTAGTCTTCTCTTCCAGCAGTGACTGCGCAGATACTTAAAGTATTCGTAACTTTTGAACGGATTGTCCAATTTTCCTCAAACTTTCACTGATGTGTTCTACTAATATTGCTGCATTCTCTCAATCCTTATGTATATGAAGGTGGACTTGTCCTTTAAGTTTGTAGAAGTGAGATCATGCTTGGAAATCCCCTTTATTGAAAAGTGTGCCTTCTGTATGACACTCCAGTTTGAATACATGACCAGGATGTGGATCTTGCTGCCAGCTTGTCAAACTTTGCAAGATCTCTCTCGCAATCCAAATTGTTAGTTTGTAGACCTTCAAGCTCCTCATCATTTAGAGTATCGAGAGATGTTACATGCGGTGTAAGATCAAACGACCTTGTTGCAATGCAACACAGCCACAGCATTTGTACGGTACAGTGCAGTATGTAGGAGATGTTTCTCAACATCTTGGTTCTTCTGGTTGAAAAAGCTAGGTAACATGAAACTCTGTGAGAATATTCACTTTCTGAGCTGCTAGATCTCTGTGAAGTTGTGGAAGAATTTGAAAAGGTTCTACTTGAGTTGCCTTCTCCATGCTGAGAAACAGTGGCATATGTAGGGAAACCAAGTCCACAGAATTCGGTTACTGCAACAGATTCTTCAGTGTGGAGATTCTTTGAAACAGAATCTGTTATCAGCTTCTGAAAGCCTGTGTAGTTGTTGAACATATAACCTTGTGATGTTCTGCCTATTTTCATGTTGGCATGTGATAGAGGATGAAGACGGAAAGATAGTCCACTGCTGAAACTCTGCTGAAGTTAACAACACTTTCCCTTTGATATTATCAGGGAAAGTAACGTTGAATTATTTTCTTTGCAACTTGTGATCATAATCTGCAGTCTACACATTTGAGATGGGCCATTTATGGACAGAAAATATCACAATGAAACTTAGAGTCTATACCACCACTAACCCCGCCCCCCCCCCCCCAAAAAAAATGAATGCTTTCTACAGCAAATTACGGCTTCAAAACAAACATTGCAATCAGTTTCTTGACCTCAATTCTACTGTTGTTTATATCTTCATTCTCATCAACCCTGTGACAACAATTGGAAGATGACAAAGTTAACGTTAGGTGACTGGAAGACCGGAGATGGGCCGAAACTTAGCCCTACACCCCCCCCCCCCCAAAAAAAAAGCAAAATTTGAGAATTTGACTGCTTTCTCCAGTATATTAAGGGTTTCTGACATTTGCAATCAATTCCTCGACCTCAAAAACATATATCTGGACACTTAAATCATCTTCATACTCCTTTGGATAGTGAATTTATTATTTTTCACTATATTTTGACCGACGTGCGACAGAAATTTTGGCCCCCCCCCCCAAATCAGTTTTTGGGCCGACTCCATCTCATTTTTCAACCGATTTCTTAATGAAAGGTATCAAAATGCTCAGTATGATAAGCTGCTTCAAATAAGCAGGGACCCTAAGGATTTTGAAACATCACCCATTTATAGCCCACCACTAATAAGATCCTTAGTCAGTGCTAACAGCTAATCACAAAAAGAAGAGGAGCACCAAGAAAAGGTTAGCACAAACCACAGAATGAAATATTTCATGACAAAGAAGACCCACGTATCACGGACAGGACCAGGACAGGAACAAATACACACACAAGTACATTTACAAACAACAGATTCTTCTCTGCTGTAAACGGCCGACAGATCACCGTCTATGACGATTGTGTGCCAGATTAGGAACATGAGACTGTTATCACAAGAGGAAAGAAAAAACAACAAACCAAACACAGTAAGAACAGAACAATTCCAATGCAGAATGTGTGAAATGAAGGGGAAGTCCTACCTTGTCATCTTCTTTGGAATAAAGGCCAATCTTCCATCCTGGTGTCGTATTCACTGTTGGTAACAAGGTGAGAAAAACAAGATAAACTTTAGAGTAGAACAAGCATCCCCCCCCCCCAAAAAAAAGGAAAATAAAAAAAAGAAGAGAAGTATGCACAAACATTACACCAATAACAAGCAAGCAACAACAAAACATCTAAATACTAAAGTTAGAAAACAAAGAACACTGTTGGGATTTGATTTTTGTTTCTGATCTACTGTCTCCCCATGTACAGGTGACTGTTTATAAAAAAAAAAAAAAGAAAGTAAATAATAAAAAAAAAGAACTTCAGAGCCTGCAGTTTTCTTTTGTTATATAAAATTCTGTTACTCGGTGGGGTGAAAGCATCCCTTTCACTGCTTGCACTGCATGCATTAAAAGACTTTGTTTTTCCTTTGATATTGTCATATATATATACAATAAAAGTAGAAATGTCGCTACGGCAACTGATGCCTCCGCCATAATGCATGATTCTCCCAATAGGTGTATAGTACAATGTCTTGACAATGTGTGATGACAGTTTCACATAACTGACAAAATATTGAAATAACAGGTTTGTCAGAAATATCTTGAATGTTCACTTTCCACGAACTGGGTTTGCTATAATTGTCTATTAAAGAGTGCAGGTACACATATTTGGGGAATTGAAAATTTTTACTTGACTTCTGACCGACCTCATTATAAGTTTATGCATTGAGTATAATTTTCAAGGTATGAAGAAAGAGTGTAATTACAGTACAAAATATTTTTTTTTCATTCAAACCTGACCTTTGACCCTTAACCTTTGACCTTTGACCTTCTGGCTGGAAATTTCCAAGAGAATCTCCATCAAGTAGTACATGTACATATATTAAACACTTTTAAAACTAATAATGCAATCATTGCATATACTAGTATGAGGGAAATACAGAAGTAACATTTTGAGGAGTTGACCTTGACCTTTGAACCCCTGACTATTGACCCATGACCCCTAAATTCCCTAGATAATCCCTGCCAGTCAGTACATGCATATGTACCATGTTCCATGAAGATACATTGAACCATTTGCGAGAAAAGTGATATTGCAACATTTTCACCTAACCTTTGACCTTTTACCTTTGACCTTATGACATGAAACTCTCTCTGGAGAATCCTTATGCAGTAGTACATGTCTACACTAAGTTTCAAGAAAATAACTGCGGGCATTGCATAGATATGGGGGAAATAGCAACATTTTTAGCATTTGACCTTGACCTTTTGACCTTTGACCTCTTGTCAATGTCACTAGAATCTACTCAACTAATTGTCCCATCATACATCATCCTTGGACCAAGTTTGGTGAAAGCTGCTTCATCCAGTTTTGAGTTATCACATAAACAGATAAATTTTAGGATTTGACCTTGATCTTTGACCTTTGACCTCTGTCCGATTTCACTGAAAAACTAATCAAGTAATTGTCCCATCATACATCATCCTCCAACAAAGTTTGGTGAAATTTGCTCCATACAGTCTTGAGTTATCGCGTAAACGGATACAAATTCATGATTTGACCTTGACCTTTGACCTTTGACCTTTAGCCGATTTCACCCAAAATCTTATCAAATCGTTGCCCCATCATACTTCATACTTGGACGAAGTTTGGTAAAATTCCAGTAAATATTACTCAAGTTATCGCGTAAACGAAAGCGGACGGACGTACGGACGTACGTACGGACGTACGTACGGACGGACGGACAACCCGAAAACATAATGCCTCCGGCACCACTTCGTGGCGGAGGCATAAAAAGAAAGAAAACTGTGTTGCTGTCAGGTGGATGCGCTGGCAAGCACCACTTATAAGGATGATAGGAATAATTACATCACACATGCTCATCTCAGTGACAATACCAACATGCCTGTTTCAAAAATTGTATTTTTCTGCTTGGGTGGTTTACCTTCTTGTCGGTTGGGTAACCGACGGGTTGCCTCAGCGGAAGGGAAGAGCTCGTGGCCCGGTGGTGGCGGCTGGTTCCCCGGGAAGCGTTCGATGCCCAGAGCGCGTTCATCATCCCTGCCAGGTGGATGCCAGGAGGAGAACGAGGACGCACCCATGCCTGCTGGCATGGTGTTGCTCATGCTCATCACCTGCATGGCATACAACTGGCTCTCCAAGGGATCCATACGGGGGTCATCCATGACTGCACATTCTAAGAGGTGGGTTGCAGGGGAGAGGTGGACAACAAAATGACAGAAGGTAGAAACAGGAGCAATACTACATAACGCTACAATTTGAAAGAGTTCACTTCGTACATTAAAATACTCTATGTCCATACTTGCAGAATAAACCTAAACATGGACGTCAAAAGTTAGGCTATTTTACAATTAGTAAAGAGTCCTATTGCTCTCAATGGTGCAACAACTCCAACACAAAAATGCTTTCAATATATCTTGTGACCTCAACCTATGTTCAAATTTTGCTATTTGTAAACATTGTCACTAATTCATGTTCGAAATTTGCATATATCTATATGTTATCCAATACCAAATGATAAATCACAAACCTAATGATGTAATCAGTTAATTGCAACTAAAGTGTACATGTGAATAAGGATAGCACAACACACTACTCGAAATGCAGGCAGCTATGGTAACTGCCTCTAGACCTCAAAGTACATGCTGACAGCAATCATGTTTTATCAGCTACTTTGACAAACAAATTCCATTCTGCTAGTATTTTGTTGTTGTGGGGGGATCAGGGGTATTGGGAAAATCACACCGATGCCATTGAATTGAAACCAAAGGGGGGGGGGGAGAGACAAAAGATACAATACACGTACAGTACTAGTAGGTTGCATCTTTTGTGAAAAACACACAACAGTTTTGCAAATTCTTCTGACATCATTGTTTTGAATGGTTTGTTCTGGACTGGGGACTGTGGAGATTTGTCATTTGGGGCATTATCACTGCATCTCTCCATGCCATGATGCATGTAAGTACTTACAGCAATTCTGCAATCCAGACTGAGATGGGTCAAGCTATGCCTGTATCACCACTCAGTACAGATATTCTGCCGTATGTCATCAAAGAAGAATCCTTCACATATCTGCAGGGAAGAGAGAAGAGAGAAGTAAACATCACAGGTGGATTAGACTTTCATGTAAATTGATGCTAACTTCATTAAAAAAATTCATTAGCGTTTATGTACTTAAGTATCCACGCATATATACCTTGAACTCCGCAATACCCAATTGCACCAAAATCATAGGAAATATAGCGTACCAGGTACTTCCAATTACTCCGACTGTAAATCTGAACCAAATCTGTCGTCCAGAAGCGTTCATATGACGCTGACTTTTCAATGTTGACTTTACGTTGAAAGTAGGCCTACGTTAGCTCCAATTCATTTTGCAGTAATGCTTTAGTGATCCGAGAGGCACAACTGCACCAAGCACGTATAGTCTAGACGATGCACTGCACTGGGCTGGAGCTGACATCATCACACAGGTAGTAACTGCACCGGCGACCCCAACACATTCATGTCGCTGGCCCGCACATGCTACAACACTCTGCACAGCACAGCCCTCTCCAAGACAGCGTCTTCGCTTTTGGGATACTCATTTTGGGATACTCAAGCAAGATTCAACCGAGGTTCACAAGCAAGCTTGTACTTGTCTGTTGTCTCTGCTGAAGAGTCTCCGTCTATATGATACTCAGTACCAACTTATAGGCATGGCAGGTAGTGAGAAATCTGAATCGGGTATAACACTACGAAAAAGGGAAGGTCCTACCACAATTTTACAAAGCAAGGTCAAGGACTTTGACAAAAACATGTTGTCATGAAGATTGATTGATTGTCATCAGTCATTATCACTGATCGCACGATCACTCTAATACACACATAATTGCACATTTTCATTCTAAAAGAAGACGAAAGAGATTTTTCTCCTCCCCACCACTAGAGGGCGGACTCTACAATGGAGTCAGTGATTTCATGGGGGCTGCCATTGTACCACTTAATAATGGCGGACTTTGCGTACTAAGTCAAAGAGATTTTCCCCAGTGACTGCTAGAGTGCGGAGTCTGATCATACGCCCTGTACTATTGTTTTGTGAGCGCAAGGGGAGCATTGGATGACAACGAGGCAGTACAGCGGTAGGCTCACCCCTCGTGCTAACACGCTAGCAAACGAGCAACCGAGGAGCAGCCAAAATCAAGTGCGTACTCGCGTAAAAGTTCAGAAGTTCGCGTAATACACGCTGTAGAAATGTATAGTACGCAAAGTCCGCCATTGTTAAGTGGAACAATGGCGGCCCCCATGAAATCACTGACTCCATTGTAGAGTCCGCCCTCTAGTGGTGGGGAGGAGAAAAATCTCTTTGTACTAAGTACACATTTCTACAGCGCGTATTACGCGAATTTCTGAACTTTTACGCGAGTACACACTTGATTTTGGCTGCTCCTCGGTTGCTCGTTTGCTAGCGTGTTAAAATACTGTTAAAACATGTTACTGTTATAAAGCATGAGGGGTGAGCCTACCGCCTCGTTGCCATCACTGCTCCCCTTGCGCTCACAAAACAATGGTACAGGGCAGGGCGTATGAAGACCCCGCACTCTAGCAGTCACTGGGGAAAATCTCTTTGAAGAAGACCTACCACAGCCACAAAAGGACATGGTTTGTGCAATATTTTCCTGGGTTGCTGTAACAATTTACCCCCACTCGTCTCCGACACAATCATGCATGCAACACAAAAGGGAACGTTGGGTGAATTTCATCTCTTATACAGTATGGTAGCCCTACTACATATCGACCACCCTTATTGAAACCGACCGCGTATAATTCGCGCACTAAACACTTAGTACGCACTTCTCTGCGCGCAAAGCACATAAAAATGGATTGGCTTTGAATGTAGATGAGGATGGTGTGGGAAAATGCGATAATTCACTGTTCATTAATGGTTTTAATCAAGGACAAAATTTCGAATGAATATTTCCACCGAATCGTAATGACAGCACAATGTAATGTCTATGGAAGTTTCTAAGAGGCTTCTAAAAAGCTTCGTACAACACGGTGTTCAATACAACTCGGTTTGCGTGCATTGTCAATGCAAAAACAGCGGTCGATCCTAATAACGTGATTTACCGCGGGGAGCTGAAACGAGGCCACGCAAGTTCGTCGGCGATATTTTTGCACTGAAACTTCGAATCAAAAAGGGAACAACGGCATTTGATAGAACTGGATTTTCTCAGTCACGTAGGTCAAGTTTTTTACGTGAATTTCAGTGTTAAATATTCTTATCAAGCAAATAAACATTAGGCGGTCGATTAGTAGTAGGTTCAACCATACTGTATAGCTGTAGTATCTGGTGCGGGTGTCCACGGCGCGGCTAGCTGCTGCTGCACGCGCAGCGATCAGCGAGCGATGCACATTCTGCTCTGCAGACTTTCCGCAGCATCCCCATCCACAGGTGCACCACTGCTCTGCTACCCACGCTTGCTCGCTACACTAGCTCTCGAGCTCTTCTCACCAGAAACAACCGATCACGCATATTTTTGAAGAGGTTCACCTACCTTTACTGCCGTAAATCTTAACTAGTATTTGAAGTCCTAAATTCATTAACTAAAAAATAAAAGTCTTACTATAAATTTAAGATAAGTTTGATTTTACCTTCTATTTTAGGTTCCTCTACCTCCTTGACACCTAGCTCGTGCGGTGTACGGTCCCTGCACATTTGCACGCGGATATCGCACGCACACACGCACGCACGTAACGTATGCATGCACGCAACAGATTCTGGATGCATGCACGCCGCGTACCAACATTCATTATCGGTCAAGGGTCCAAAGAAGAGAATGAGGAAGAAAGGGGAAAATGTGGCAGATTATCATCATAATTATTAAGAGCTTACAAATCTTTTTAAACAGGTGTATGCACACACACACATACAAATCTTGAAAATAATGTTTGGAGTCAATAGGTAGCGAATGACTTTTCTTGGATCACTGTGTGAAATACTGTGTGAAATACTGTGTGAAATGAAAAAGTTCTTGAATGTATTTTGTATCGCGATATTGTACACGTAGCGCTGATCTCGGTCAGCATGTAATGTACTGTTGTGTTTTAGTGTGTCGTAGCCAAAGAGGTTCATGTAACATTAGAACCTCTTTGGTCGTAGTCCATGTATGACAAGAGGAAGGAAATACAATATCAATTTTTCATCAAAAAGAAAAGAATAGGAATGTACATGAAAGATCTACGGCGAGTCAATGCGAATCAACGTCCGATGATGCTTCAGTGCAACAAAAAAGCAGCGAAAGCTCGCATAGGTAATTTGATTGTAAATGAAATTCGCTTCTAAAAGACCTAATGACCCGCGAATATAAAACGAAAAAAAAAAAAAAAAAAGTATGATAGCTTAAAGGGATCGTATAGTTTTGTTGAGACCTAACCTGGGTTTCTAACATTTTGGGGTGAGATTATGAGAAATCTCTTATGAAATATGAAAGAGCATGTAATTCCAAAAGGAATTCAACGTTCATAATATGATGAAACTTGGTTTTGAAATGGCTGAGATAACCAAAACATAGAGCAATTTTAATAGAATGTGGGACCCACCTTGTTACGGCACATTTTTGGTAAATTGCACATTTTGGTAAATTACCAAAATGTGCAGTTACCAAAATGTGCCGTAACTATATGGTAAGGCACATTTTGGTAACTGCACATTTTGGTAAATTTACCAAAATGTGCAGGACATTGACGGCACATTTTGGTAACTTTCTGCTCCTCCACAATCATCACAAAAACAAATTGTAAGTGCAGTTGGTTTTTGTCCCCACCGAATGAGTTCGGCAGCCTATAGGCCGTGTCACACCTTTCCGGGAAAGCTACGCGGGCTTGTTGCGGAGTAAGGTTTTCCCAGCAAGCAGGAAAATCATCTCGCCCGTAGTTGCCCGGAGCTGCGCACGCAAGTCCGATTTACCCGCAGCCAAATTTTGAGCCGCAGGCAACTCCCACGCAGGTACTTCGCAGTCCCCGTATGCAGTCAGCGCGGCCAAGATAATGACATTCTGTCATTTCTGTTGGACTTCTGCCAATCCTTCAGATGAATTTCTGAGTTGTCAGCCCCACGCGCCTGGCATTCAGGTTACACAGAATACCCGCAAGAAGAACATAAGTAGCACGCATCCAGCAAGTAAGACACATATGCACAACTCGCGCAAATCCTTGTCCGCCCTCAGAAATTGTCCGGTATGTCGAAAATCTTCACACGCAACAAGCCCGCGTAGCTTGCCCGGAAAGGTGTGACAAGGCCTTAACATAGTTACGGGTAAAAAAGATTTGCGTACGCACCTCCGGGCGACTACGGGTGAGATACGTGCTAGGTACTGTTACGTGCAGGTCATATAAATCTGCGGGGACCTCTGGGTAGTAAAAATTGTTCTTCGCAAGTCGCACGCAAGGCTTGCCCGGAAAGATGTGACACGGCCTGTAAGGCCTGTAAGGCCGTGTCACACCTTTGGGCGGGCAAGCTACGCGGGCTTGTTGCGAGTAGGGATTTTTCAGCACGCAGGAAAATTTTCTGCGGGCGGACAAGAATGTTTACGAGTTTCGCACTTGTGACTTATTTGCTAGACGCGTGCTACTTATCTTATACTTGCGTGTATTCCGTTTGACCTGCGTGAGAACTTTGAAAGCGATCCGTTTTCTGTTACGAGCGACTTACGGGTACTGCGAAGTACCTGCGTTGGAGTTGTCTACAAGGTGCTGCCGGTAAGGGTCTCCTACTGGTGTTCTGCGTGTACCCCCGCGACTCACTCGGAACATATCATTTTGAACATGCTCAAGGCCTTGTCATACCGTATCTGGGGAAGTTTGACTTGCGGGGAAGCAGATTTGCTACCCGGAGCTCTCCGCAGTTGGTCCGCACCTGACAGTACCGATAGCGCGTATCTCGCCTGTATTTGCCCGGAGGTGCGCACGCAAGTCCGATTTACCCGCAGCTAAGTTTACAGCATGACCAAAACTTTTTCCGGGTGAGTCGTGGGAATTGTCCGCAGAGGTACACGCAGAACGCCAGTGTAGGAGGCCCTTAGCGGCAGCACCTCGCAGGCAACTCCCACGCATGTATTTCGCAGTCCCCGTATGCGGCCAAATCCTTCTGCCATTCCTTCAGAGGAATTCCTTCACTGAGTTGTCAGCCCCACGCACCTGGCACGCAGGTCACACAGCATACCCGCACGAAAAGCAATCACAAGTATATAGCTTACTCGAGCCTTCAGCTCGGGTGAGCTAAATAAGTGTCTTGCCTGTCTTTACCGCTGCAGCAGGACCATATCACCTTAACTCCTTGACCGTATTATAAATCTCAAGCCCATCCATGGGTTTTTAGTTCAGTTACCAAAATGTGCAGATTGTCCAAAATGTGCGGGCAAATCCAATTTTAACTGCACATTTTGGTAACAGTTGATCCCATCAGGTATAGGTGCACTATCGGCACACTTGAACATCTCGTGCTAAGCCTATGGTTATCGAGCGATCAAACGGAAATCTGAAGTATTTCACTCGAAACGCACAGAGTGTTTCGATCCGTGAGGATATACGTGATTTGTCAGCAAAAGACGGATCAAAACACAACTATAATCGTCATATCCACGCAAACACCACACAAACACACAGCCACACCCACACACCCACACACTGTTATGCATATTATGTACATCGGCATGCAATGTGCAAATGTTATAGGACCTACTTACTTAATTGGTTCTTATTGGGTGAGTCCGAATGTTATTGAGGGCCCATTTGGTTAAAAATTGACAATTTTATAGATTAGAAAACGTAATGAAACAAGTCACACCTTAAAACCAGACCTAACAACACTGACACACACACAAGCAAAATGAAAGTGTACTTCAACAGTTAAGTTAATAATACATTTATAGTTAACCTCTGATAATATCTGATGTCATAAGAAGCTCTGTTATGGTAACCACTGCACTAATGCTGACGACAATCAAGCAAATTCTTCTGCCATTAACGAGCCGATTGCAGCTTTGACATTTGAACAAAACAAACCAAAAGCAAAACCTGAAACGTTGTGGTTATGTCCACTTTGTTTTTATTGTTGATTGATGGATTACTTTATTGTCCACTCTGGAAATTCTTTGCACATTGGATATCACAACAAAATAAACATTTAATACATCACAGGTACACCACAGACGTTATCATAAGGCTGCGTTCACATAGAAGTATACTATTTGGGTATTCGGGCTCGTTTTTCGAGGGCACGCGAATAGCTTGAATCGAACGATAGGATTTCCTCACACCGGTTCACATAGGAGGGCACTATTCGAAAGTACCGAATAGCTGCGAAAAGTATAACAAAGTGGGAATCGAACTTGTTCGATTTTCTTGCAGCGTATACCGTCTCTCGTTTATGAAATAATGACAATTTTGGTCTGGATTTGCCCTTTAGCAAAAATAAGCATGTAGACTGACATTCTGATGCAGTTTAGAAATTGTTAATAAGATTTGCTAGGATGTAGGAGGAAGAAATCCTCACTGCATGGGATGGTGATTTGACGGTGCGGGTGATGGTGTATTCGGGGCCCGAATAGCGAATACCGAATACCGAATACTTCTATGTGAAAGCAGCCTTACAGAATACGAATGAAACTAACTTATATTAACATACAATAACAGTCATATGCACCATAACAACATAATACATTAACCCGACAATATATTACAAACACATTGTAATTTATATCACCTTTATACAATTATTCAACTCATCCATAATATATAATAATTATATTCATTAATATCCTTTCCTGCATCATCATATTTGTTTATCAAATAAGTGAGACAATGATTTATTGGAATTTCTAAATGATAGTAGATCCTCACGATGTGTATAATAGATTTAACTCATAATGTCCAGTTGTCCAGCACCAGTCATCCAGAAGTAAAAGCTATTTTTTTAAAGCTCTGGACAGACTCCCTTTTGTTGTTTATTTTTTCACCCGAAAGAGTGCCACATTGTATAGCCACTTTTGGGCCACACTTCACTTGCATTAAAGCCATCATCCACAGTACACCCAGTCTTCAAAGCCTCCTCCTTATTGTTGTCCGGCCCCGTTGCTAGAAACTTTGCGTTTAAACGCAACTTGCAACTGATTGTCACTGGCCAATCAAAATCATTGTTCCATGCATGTCTTCTTAATAGGGCAGACCCTGAGCCAATCAGAATTGTTGTTTCAAAATTAGCAATTACTAGTATTTGCAATTGATTGCAACTTTCTTGCAACGGGGCCCAGATCTTTACAATTTCCAATGCGGCAAGTTTGAAATTAATTTCAGTATGTAACACAACAATTAAGGTATTGTAACTTCTGCCTGCAGTCAGTTGATTTTCAGCATTAGATTTAACCGTGCCTGTAGTAATGCATTCCAAAAATGACTTCCCATTTGGTAACGTGTTTGCAAATTGAAATACAACTCTCTGCATAATAGTTAATACGACTTTTACGAAAATAAAAAGGAAGCCGATTGCACGGTAAGGTTCGCAAGATGGCGCTCTTGCAAAATTCTGCATGGGAAAGTCGAGCAGTCGTGTTCTGGAATAACGGGACAGGTGTATATTTACGAGTGGTCTAGACCAACTTTTCTAATGGTACAGGCCTAAATATACATGTAGTAAGTTCCTTCATGTTTGTGCGTCCTTATGACATTGAAACAATGTTTACTCAGCATGCAAGTGAACGATTCTTGATCAGATTATTCGCTCTAGAACTCGTATAGCTCTCTCCTTTAAAAAGTGTCATCATACGGTCATAAAAATGTCTCATTTCAACAAGTGCCAGTCAGATAAAAAGATATATATTGTCCCAATTCATAAAGAATCACCATCATCACTGGAAAAGAAAAACACAACAACTTCCGATCGTTCTATTACTGATCATTCCACAAAATTCCTGATGCATTTTGTAATAGACTGTATAGATGTATTATGTTAGGCAATGGAAAAATGAATTGACTCCAAAATTTGGAAACCGAAGCTGAATGTCGACAATTAAGCTATTTTCTACCTGCGTATTATAAAGACCGACAAGCAAAAGACTGATTAAGTAACCACCATGGGATGGGCCTAACAAATTTATTATTGCACTAAAACTTTGTTTGATTTGGTTGACCACTGTAATGTTCCCATATGAAGCATTATTATGCTATGGGGGAAAGACCCACTCTGATCCAGGAGTTCATTTCAATTAACGTCAGTTCAGTTCAAATCAATTCAATTCAGTTCAGTTCAATTCAATTTGATTCGATTCGATTATACTTAATTTCCATTAATAAATGGAAATAGATAATACAAAGGTGATTCATTTCCCCAATTCAACTGTTGAAAATAATTGAAAAATGATAAATCATTAAGTATACAAAATTAATGTACGAATGAGAAAGAAACGAAAAAAAAAAAACACCCCACAATACACATTTTGCGATTGTGATAACATAAATAAATACGGCGATGGAAAAAATTGATCCACTGAAAAGCAAAGCTTGTAGGATATAGATCACTCAAAAAACACAAACAAACAACAACACCATACTACGCAAAATTAATCTGTGTATCCGTTGCAATACTGGAACATTGAATTTTGATAATGATGCTATTGATAATCATAATAAAAACAAATCGTTCACAGTAAGCCTCGACTTGTTTTAAAGTAAAAAAAAAATACAAATTCAAGATAGCAGTCATTATGGCACTGACACTATTGCGTTTCTTTCTTGTAATTCGCCGGTCGAACTCGAACCCAGCAGCACCAAGGCTATAAGATTGCACGTCCCATAAAGTAGGTTTTGGATTTCTCTCATCATTTTAGCTTGCATGAATGACGCCTTGAGAGCTATACACATTCAAAGTCAAGAGATGAAAATATTGTACACGTATCGACCACCCGGTATAACTATTATGTTGCAGCAAGCTCACAGTCGGCAGTTTTTGAGCCCTCAACTTTGAGGCTTACTTTCACACGCCATATCCATTGCAGCTTTGTCTTAGAGGACAGCTGATTCCCGTGGATTAAAATTAGTACAATTAAAGCTTCTGAGATTGTCTTATGATTATATCGCCGACACCACGTTTTCAAAAGTGTGTGTGTGTGTGTGTGTGGGGGGGGGGCACTTCCGGGTTTAATGAGCTGACAAACAAACAAACAAACAAACAAACAAACAAACAAACAAACAAACAAACAATCAATCAAAAAAGGCCTTCAGTTCAGCTGACAAGCAAAAAAAAAAAAAAAAAAAAAAAAAAGTCTTCAGCACCAAAACAAAAAGCCATACCGCGCTCGCACTTCAAGGTTTCTATCTATTTCTTTAGTGCCACTTACGCACTTCCGCGGTAAAAAGTGGGGGGGGGGGGGGGGGCAAAGTGGTGACACCTTATGTATTTCTTTGTATGGTGAAAAAAACCCAATTATGTTTATTGAGAATGGCCAGAAAATGATTAAGATTTTAAAAAAAAAAATGTCGCACTATCAAAACAGGAATATATTACCACCACCACATCTTATCTTATAACGAGCCTGTTGAAACACGCGCGTTTAATAGTGAACAAAGGTCTAAAGCGATATTGTAATATATTCGTGAATAAGATATGAACAAATAACTGCATTATTTGCAAGGTCGTGTAGATAGAGTGATAACGTGAGAAAGCGATGACTCTTCATTCGATAGCTCTATTTCTTTCTTTCTTTTTAAGAGACTGCGTATAGGCCTATATAAATAAATTATTTGCACTGTATATCATTCTGCAATGACAAACATTTCGGGTTTTCCCCCTCCATTATAGAAACTGAGTCAAAGGATGTGATTATAGTGGCAGCTGCATGTGGATGATCAATAACTCAATTCAGTTTTCTTCTCTTCTTCTTCCTCTCCTTCTTCGTTTACTTTCAAACAGATGGTATTGAGAGGAGAAAAAGTATAACCCTTCAGTTGTTGATGACGGCCATTTATACGTTGGATTTACTCTCTAAAAAAAAAATCGAGTGGAAATATTCACACTTAAAGGAGTGAATACAAAAAAGAGTGAATTTAGAGTGAAATTGGAGTGAATTTTGAGTGAAAATGTTCATTTTCACTCGTTTTGGAGTGACCGCAAGGATCACTCTTGAGTGAAAATGAACATTTTCACTCAAAATTCACTCCAATTTCACTCCAAATTCACTCCTTTTTGTATTCACTCCTTTAAGGGTGAATATTTTACCACTCGATTTTTTTTTAAAGAGTAGATTGCACTCAAATAATGAAAACTCAGCTCAAAACGACAATTTGATGCCTAGTATTTGGTCAAATTATATATTTTTCCAATATTGTATTATCATAGACAAAGGTGAATAATCACATCAACTCCTTTAGTTACAGCTTTAACGTTAGGCCTACTTGGATCAGGGAGGTTCTTCCACCTCCCTGCTTGGATTTTGTATTTTTTTTTAATACCTGTATTTGAAACATCGATAGCATATCGATAGCCTTAGTTCTTATCGTGATCGATCAAGCAAACATGTATCGGCTCGGATCGGAGCACATTCACACTGTTGTGTACGTACGTGCGTATGGACAGATAAAACCAAAACCACCCGGTGAGAATTACTCGATTTTTCTCTTGATAATCAGAATACCTTTTGGTATTTTGCTTCGTAAGCTCCTTCCGGATATTATCAGAGTCTGAATTCCGATGTCAAATTATGATCTATCCATCTGCTACGTGAAATTTAGTGCCACGGTGAGTGATCTCTTGACTAGGGTGTGTGTTACTGTGTAGAACAGTGCTAGCTAAACCCGACGTCGACCGAAAAGCAGTGGCTGCCTTGCGAAGCTCGACGGGGATGTTTACCAGTGCAGTATGTGTGCACTCGTGCAGTCAAATGTACACACTTTGCAGTGTGAGCCAATATGGTTCATTTTTGAAGACCTCAACGTATGCACTGTTTACTTCAGCTGGCCAGGAAAGTTTGGCCGTTCTGTATAAATTATGCACCTGTACTGTAGCTGTACCAAACTAAAAGTCCTGCTTTGTAGTAATAGCTGCAGTTCTTCTTCTCCATCTTCTGGTTAAGTCACGTCTGTGTATTCCTGCCTCCTTCAAAACAATTTAACGTTTTAGGCCTAACTGTTAATGCAATTAATGAATGGTCTAACACCGTTAGCTGATTATTTGTATCTAGCACGTAGCACATTGTGTCGCTGTGTGTGTTCACCTACCGTAATTCACGTCAAAGGCTTTCAAAAAGTTCATAATTAACTGTTAGTGTTAGGGTCTATAACATCTGTTTGACGTACTAACACTAACAGTTAGAATTAGCCTGATTCAAAGTATAGGATTATCTAAATGTTAGGTAAATAGATTGTTAATGGATTTTATAATATTTAATTATTAGAACCTCTAGGAGCATTTTGCCAAGTGAAAGGTAGAAATCCTAACTGTTAGTACTAGAATTTGTAGAAACCCTGGAGTTCTCTTGTGCATGCTGTAGATAAATCTAGTAGATATTCATTATCAACTTTGATTAAATAACATGTTTTATTTTAGAATCTAATTACACATATTTCACAGCATTGGGATTTATTATTGAGTATTCAAGATATTTCTTGCTTTGTGATCACTCATACATCAGGTAACTTCTTCTAAACAACAAAGACCGGAGTCAATAGGGAAAGCCCACCACCACCAGTATTCGGTCACCTACCAGAATTCGGTCACTTTCCTAATCACAAGCCAGCAAGTTCTATTGTCACAACACATGCAGCGCAAATCACATCATTCCACATACTGGCACTGTCATTCACAACAGGATAGTCCCCTGAATAGCCCCCTCCAAAAATCCATCCAAAATCTCAAATTTCGCCGTCAAAAAAGCAGAATCGGCGCAACTTTTTGAAAGTGTGTTTTAAGAGTCAGGGTCGCCGGAAAAGTGCTAAGAATCAAGAAATACGCCATTCTCACAAGAGAAAATCACACAAGTGATTTTTGCTTAAATTGCAAGCTCAGAGTGTGATGGTACAGTTTGTATCCGCAAAAATGCAAAAGAAAAACAAAATCTCTGTACATTCCAATGCAGTGACTATTACCTATGTACAGGGCTGAATGCAAACTTGTGCCGGCGGTGTGATGGTACAGTTTGTATCTGCAAAAATGCAAAAGAAAAACAAAATCTCTGTACATTCCAATGCAGTGACTATTACCTATGTACAGGGCTGAATGCAAACTTGTGCCGGCTTGCCGGAATTTGGTCACCAACAGGTGCCTCAACTTCCCCAATGCAATTTTGCGCCAACAAGGTATGGCACTGCACATTTTTAAGCGGCCTTGTTTATGGGCATTGACATTGAACGTGCATATCACCTGACCAAATTTTGATCGCGTTGACCGTATTCTGGAGTATTATCATGGTGATAATTTGGGGATTCTGTCAAAGTCTATGATGTATTTTGTGATGTATTTAACAAAATAAAATTTGAGATAAGAGAAATTTGATATATTTAACATACATTGTTGTGGATATGATTTTGTATGTATTATTTTAGTTAAAAAAATATTGCAGAAAAGCTTAAGTGACTGAATACGGTGGGTTTTACCCTACTGTTTCTATTTCGTTTGAAATGTTCCTAGTCATACAATTAGATAGTTAAGAATGTCATGTCATATTTTGTGCATTTGTTTGTTTGTGAATTCACAGGCCACCTAACTGTGTATTACTGCCAGTCCAGTCACCTTTGAATTTGTCATAATTCGGTCATCACACACTCTGCGGGATTGTTGTCGCTGTTGGGATGTGAGCACAAGTGGAGTCAGGTAAAACATGATTGTCAGATGACACAGTGTACAGTATGCATCAGTAAACAATATGGGTTTTATGCCTGTACAGTTTGATAATAGTTTGATATCAATCTCAGTTTTGTTTGTTAGTTTAGATCTGGTCACATAAGTCTGGTTGTCATGAAATTATATGGAGTAGATCTACTGTAAACTCTCCTTGATAGAGAGATTAAGCATAAACTATTCAAGAATCTAGGCCTCTGTATTACACATAACCTGACTTATTTTGTATGCACTGGTGGCTGATCCAGGCGGGGGCGCACTGGGCGTGCCCCCGTTATTTTTTGTTAAAAACTTAAGAAATAAAAAGAAAAAAATGGGGGGGGGGGGAGGTGGGCACGCGTACCACCTTTAATTTTGTAACATTAGCCATTCCCCTTTACGGAATTTCTGGATCCGCCCCTGGTATGATCAGTGCAAGTCTCCTTAAATGTAGCAAGATAGCAAACACAACTTGGCATGGCCTTATTACTCCCTCTGAAAAAAAGTAGATAAATTAAAAAAAAAAAAAATTGTGAAGCGGAGAGATTAACAAGAATATACACTCATCTACTGTATGCATACAGAAATAGGGAGGTGAAGAACTGCATACAGGTCTACTGGTACATTAGGTATCCTAGAGCTCACTGAAGCATGAAATGCTGTATGTGGCCTATGTCAACATGACTGCCTTTTTAGATGCCATCGGTTTTCATACCCTTCTTGTACGGTTGGTTGTACACGCATGACCTCTTACTGGCCTCTCTGCAAGATACCCAGTGAGAGCCTATGCCCAGTGTGAAAAGGTCAAAAGGCTACCTGTTGCAAACATGATAATCTCCCACAATGACTTGTAGGATTCCTTTCGTGACCCACTTCAGAAACATGTACATACACTTTATTTATAACAACATCCAGTAATCTGTCTCCTGCAATTGTATAATTGCTGAGCCTCTGATAGTGTTTGCATATTGCCTGTAAGTGTAGTGTATGGAGAGGGGAGGATATATTGCCTGAGAAGTTGATCCACTGGCTAGCTAGGGACAGATAGCATCGTGAGTGGAAAAATATCAAGCAGGTGTCGAAAATTTATACTCTACGGTGCTGTATATATGCACTATACATGTAAAGCATTGAAATTAATACCAGTACAGTAGCTCCTTTCTGTAATTTCCTCTATATAAGGTAGAAACTGTATAAAAAAAAAACAAACAAACCTTATGATTAATATGAAGTACCTCCATTCACCATGCACATACAAGTGTCCACCAAATTTGAGTGTGTATGTGTGTGTTTGTGTGTGTTTTCTCATTCTGTAAATTACTTGAGGCATCTGCATTGAAAGAAGAACCAAACACACACACACACATGCCAATATGTATACACACACACACGCATGTCAGCATTGTGCTAAAACTACTAAGAAGTTTTAAAGTTAGAAATGATAGTTTAATGGCCTAAAATTCTGGTATTCTTTAAGACATTTTGTTTCAGTCACAAAAATGACAAGAAAATAACTGTTCAACAAGAAGATTTAAAAAGAAAATAAACTTTACTCTCGAAATACTGTATTCTGTTTACCTGGTACAATGTAATACTAGTAGTTCGTGTGTACATATTAGGGTATTCCCCCAATGCACAGAGGGGAAGTCCCCTGGAACTCACTGTGTACAACTGGACATCCTGAAGATAACCAAAAGTTGATACCAGTCCATACCTTATTTCAGGACATAGTAAATTGTATCTGTGCAATCATGTTGCATGGGAACAGTCATTGACAGTACAATGCATTGTGATTCATGCCTGTCATTATCATTGTGTATTTCTGATGCAGTTTGCATGTGAAGTGCTTTTTCCGTGCAATTATAATAAAATTGCCATTGGATTGCTTGTGATTGATCACCTCGCTGGGAATGTTTGACACCACTTTGGGGACTTGAAAATAATTTTCAAAAAGTATGGTAGTGTTCTCAAGGGAAGTGTAGCCATTGGGTATTGTACAGTTTGTAGTGCTTTTTTTTTTTCTTTCATGCTCGGAATCAATTCATAGCTTAGAAATATCTAGCTGCTAAGATTCCATATATACAACGTACCAAGCTGTAATACTGGCTGCAGAAGATCATTTGAAACAAATAAAGTATTCTTAATATGTAGTTTATGTTGACAAAATGGATAGGAACTTTCTATTGACTGTACAGTGTTCTTGCGTTAAAAGTTTAATACAGTTAAGAAAAAAAAAAAAGAAGAAAAAAACAGTAACTTACATACAAAATGTATAATACTACAAATGGTATCATACAATGTACGAGTGTACATGTTCATTGTACAATGTACATATATGCAGTGTGATTTTACAAAACACACACACACACACACACACACACTCACACACACACACACACAAGTACCTGAAGTTTTGGACGAGTGTGCCATAGTTCATTTGAAATGTACGAATGTACATGTGCAACTGCATCAGCCTGTCCAACATGCAGAAGGAAAATGCAAAATATTCAGACTGGTAGCAGTTTCAACCTCCATGTACAAATAGTGAAAGTGACTTAATGGTGTAGAAATTTCTATGTATTGTGTATGACAAATGAACCTTGATAAGAAGTGCTTAGTCAGAAATCCCTCCTAAGTAGACTTAAAGATACGAATGTACTTTGTTCGTGACAGCTTGCATTCAGCACAACTGTTGTGTGCTGCCTACAATTGTAAATGGTGATCAATGCAGATCAACTTGTCATTATTTACCACGTATTCCTTCTCAAACTTTTTAGTCTGTGCCAAGAAGTTTTTTTTTCCCTTACAGAGTGCTGTCATTTTCACAACTGACAACTTCTTGAGGAATGTCATGTCCATTGTAGAGAACCGTACTATTCCCAAACATTCCAAGGTGTGTGCATTTTATTTAAGAAAGAAGCCATACAACATATTTGTAAGGTACAGGGTAACATGTACAGTATACACAGTATGTACACACAGTATGTACCAATGTATGTGCTCAGGAGTTTCTACATTTTGTACACCAGTTCCAGTGGTTCCACCTGTGCATTAATCTACAGTGTAGTACATGTAATACATGTACTGTTTTCAAAATGCTTAATGTCCTATAGCACCATATACTGTACACCGCACTGTTAGGGTGTGTTGGACATTGGTATTTTGCTTGCAAATATGTACTTTGATACATGTATGTATGTGCAGCACTGACACATACGTAGTGTAGCCAATATGTAGGCAAGGGAAGAGCAATTTAGTGTAATTCACAGAATTCACAGTTTATATTAAGTTGAAAATGCATGGATATCTGTCCATTACAGAGGGAAACTATGAGAACTACAGTGTATACTGAACGTCAAGAGTGTAGAAAACCCATCCACAATGCATATCACATGCACAAATTCATGTCATGCTCTGAATTGATGGGGGTGTACAACACAGAGTACCAAGCACACTTAATGTAGCATGTTTACATGTACAGTACACATACACTGTAAAATGTACCTAACACTAATCTTGGACTCGGCGAAGTTGAAAAATCCTTCATGCTGCTTTCCAGTCACATTTGAAGAACATTTTCAGAGTCTGCTCTTTATTGTAAGTATTTTTTCTCTAGCAATTTGTGTGTGGGAATCACGCAGAATCCCCATGCAGTTAGTCAGCCCTGCTTATTGTCCTGTCCTGAATAGACGATTTGTTACACTATTGATTGACCCCACTTGGCAAACAACAGGCATGAAAGAATAGCTTTGCTGTCCTCTGTATTCTCTGAAGATTTGTGATGCACAAGCAGACATGGTTCCTTTGAAATGACCGCCATTGATCGGCTTTGGGGCTGGAAGAAAACATGAATATTTCTATTCAAGTGCATGGCAGCATGAAAGATTTTTACAACACCCTTTAATTCTTGCAATATTGTACATGTATGCTTTTTCATGGATTCCTTGTCAGTTTGAAATTATATGAATGTCCTTAAAAGGAGAATGAAACCCAATGTATGGAGGGAATGTAGCAATATGGAGAATGAACATTTGCATAGTATGCCTCTACTTTACAGAATAATCTACCTCAGAATGCAAGACAAATTACCAGCATGTGGAAATTCAAATCTGCTATGATTGTTAACACATCTTTTTACAGTCTATACAAACATGTAAATTAAACTCTGTGCCATTGCAATTGCAATATTATCTCTCCTTTTCTTGAGTGCATAGAGACATACAGTTTTGTATGCACTACTGTTGTTACATATGCACTGTGTAGTAGTACAGACCTGTAGTAGTAGTAGTAGTAGTGGAACATATCAGTATAGACAAGTTTGGGGAAGACTACAACAATATGTGACGTCAGATATGGACAACTACAAATTGTATACTTGTGTTACATAAAAAAATTATATACATTGTAGCATATTTTCACTTTTCTAGCATTTGTGAAAGAGCACTTGACTCACCTCTTTTAAGAATCAGGGGGGAATGGTGTTACCCTCAACAATGTCAGTACTTAACAAGTCAAGGAAATGTGTACTTTTGATAAAAGAATAAACTTTGGTGGAATTCTCTTCATACTTTCTGTATCATTGTCCATGGATGCATGGCATCACAAAGTGTTGTTTGTCTTCTCACTCAGTGATGGCTGCAATGAAATTATCAACCATATTTGATACTATCAAATGGATTTTCCTCAAACTTTGCTCATGTGTTCTACTTATATTGATCACTGCATTCACTCAGTTGGCTACTATTGGGTTTCATTCCCCTTCACATTACAGGGCACCTATACTTTACAGTGCATACTTTATAGTTGATAGTTGATAGTTGATACCAGTATATTTACTCCCTAGAAAGTGTGGATGGTACTATCAAAGGTCATTTTTATAGTAGTGTCAATTATACACTCTGTGTGCATTGGTCTAGATATTTATAAAATACTTGATTAAGAGTGGTGACAGTTGCAAGTACAATCTGTACAATGTATACAGTGTATGGACCATGTTTGTACCCATGTATTCCATGTATATTCATGTACAATGTACATGTACAATGTACATTGTTTATACTGGTATTTGAATTTAAATTTCGTCATTAAAGCATTTTCCAGTTCTACAACAGGTGTACGCTGACTGTGTACACAGGTCTGTAGAATAATTATGGCTCTGAATAGAGAGGGAGTTGTGAAGACAATATTATACAATGTATCAGATGTCCACAAAATGACACTCTTTTCAAATGATTTTATCAGATTGCTGCCCTTTTCCATAATATTGAATCAGTAATAAATCTTCACTTTCTATTATGAACCATTTTCATTTCAGTGAAAATCCAGGTATCAATTTTTGCTTATTTCTTGATTTTTTTTTTTTTTTTTTAAGTATAAAACATTAAATTGATTTACTTATAAAGCATACATAAAATTTACATACAATCACATTACTGATTGTTTAGGCCTACAATTGTATGGCACTTCACTACGGCAAGAAGAACGAGCCACTATAAAAGTCTTTGAATTCGAAATTTCATTTTGAATTTGTGACATTTCATGACATCTCTCATAAGTCTGACATTGCATTAGGAAGAAAATTCTGTACGTCAGTTTTCATGTGGCATGATGCTGGAGATATCAAAGTGAGTGAAAACTAAACATGGATGTACAATGTTGTACATTGTATAGTGTCTTCACAATTTAGTGACAAATACATGTATTGGTCAGTAAATTTAAGGGTAAGGTTTTTAAAGATCGATGGCAGTATGAAATTTGGATGCAGCATTTGGAGGTGTGAATCATCTTTGGATGTAAACTTTGAAGTGGCATTTTGTGAGCCTCTTGAAATCAGTGATGAAGAAAAGATGCAACTTACAGGTGTATGATTTCTGAAAGTGATGATAATTTTTAATATTATATGTATGTAGATTATGAAATGGCTTTAAAGGTTAAATTGAATTCAAAATAATGTGTAGATTTCCCTTTCCCTTGCTAAAAGTCAGCTCTTTTAAAAGCCTGTATGCTGTATGTAAATCAATTCTGGCTAGAAGTTGTTTCGTATTTCCTTAGATGCCTTGCCCAAATAGAATTTCCACCAGCTCGGGCGGGTAGGGGAGTGTTTGCGAAGTCGAGCTGAGTCTCATCATGTCAAAGCAGAGATGGAAAAAGATACATTATGGGCAGCTGAGACATGACCTTGAGTGGAGCATCACGTCCACGTTGAGCCACCAAAACGTGATTGATTGGAATCTGTGAATCTGTTCTCTCAGCACCCGCAATGGCGGTAACAGATGTGTCACGGTTTTCTCTCAGTCACTCACAAATTAAAAGTGATTATCATGGGTGGACTCTCCACACAGTTAGCTATTTGACGGTGAGCCTTCTTTTGAGATAATACACGTGTATCTTTCGTTCTCCCGCTTTATGATGAATAAAGGTTTAAGTGTCATATCAAGGGGTGATGGAGGTGAAGTTATTGCCACCTACATTATGTACAATGTACAGCAGCATTTCATTTGTTCACTTTCCTTTCATTTAAGAGTGTGACAGCCATCAAGTTGTCATGTTGGTGCATGCGTAATTGTGTATACATGCTTAAAACATGATCAGAGTTTTCTGTATTAAAACTGCTTTACTGATACAATATTTGGACTACACATAATGTTCTGTAATTTTTAGCTGTGCAGTTGATATTTGAACCCTGTGATTGCAAATATTGAAAATAGTCTACAATTTTGTGGCTGCTTCTGTGAATTTCAAAGTATTTCACACCAGAGTCACGTTTTAGTTGACACCTACAATGTACAATGTTTTATGAAATAAAAGTTTGGATTTTGTTTTGTCGTGATCAGGGTAAGATACTTAATTTGTGATATATATCTCCAAGAGTTGAAATGGCTGTTGCTTCTTGGCAAAGTGCAGTTAGACTGATTTTATGCAAGTATGTTGTTATTATGCAAAAAGTAAATTTTTGGGGGGTAATTTTACAGCACTTCACACCTGCAGAAGAATATCTGTGACATATTTGTTGTCGAAGTGCAGTTACAAAGAGTGAGTTTGCAGCTGTGTTTCCATAAAGGTGATTTCACATCTACTGCTGCTAGACAGTTTGCACAAATAGCACTGCTTACATTGTGTAGTGATAATAATCATGTACATTGTCTGCTAAATTTCTTTTAAAAGGAAAATTGTGATATTAGGTGAACAAAATGATGATATGATATTACATATCATACATAATGTATCAATCACATATTCCTGTTAGACTTTTAAAGAGTACAATGTAGATTATTTTAAGGGTAAAAGCCATTTTGGGCATCAATTCTATGTCTGTTCATTTTAATTTTCACGTTTAATTCATTACCTACATTAATGGATTTTACACTTCTGTCATTTGGCAGACATACATTGTACAATATGTAATGAAATGTGCCAATTTCTGTGTTATCAGTAGGACAGTACTTGAATTTTTCAATACCTATACATGATCGGAAAAAAAAAAGAAGTCATTCAAAATGGTTTACTGTAATACTCATGACCACAATATCTACTGAGGAACCTAATGAAACAAGTGCTTCCAAAAGCTGTTCCATACAGACTATGTATTAATGGAGTGTCTCTGAAATTCATTTGTTGTTTTAGTTGGTTTAAAATATGCATCCAGTGAAAACTGATGTATCCATGTCCAAATGATGGCTGATTGAAGTGGCACAGTTGTAATCAACCTGTGTGACCTTGATCAGAAAAAAAGTTGGCCATAATGGAAACACACTAATGGACTCCATTACTGTGTTACTCCATTACTGTATGGTACATGTGAAAGCGCACTTTACCCTTAACTTGTGTGGGAGAATGTAAAGTCAGTGTACAATACACCAAAATACAAAGTGTGTAACCTACATAATCAGGGTTCTCGCCAGGAATTTCTTCACGCTTGTCGGCATTTATGCGCGCTGTTCTGGGGGTGGGTACGCGAAAGCGCGGAAGCCTTCGCTAATGCTCAATACAACACAGATAAATCGCCGCTAAAATGCCACTAAATGCGACATTCTCACGGAGATGTAATGAACGTTGTGAGGGGCATATTCTCACAGAAACAGTGCAGAAACTCCATACCTTATGTTAGCGGCAGTTCCTAAATAATACCGGTAAATGAAAGAGAAGTAGGTGCCGATGGTGGAGGTTCCGATTTCTTTTAGGCCTTTCCTGTTTCACTGTTGCAATAATTAGCCGCCTCTGCATCGCAACAACGCGCGCCGTGTTGCTTTCTCGCCGTCTGCTCGACCACGTGGTAGGCCTATTGCATGCAGATGCGCGAGAAGCGATCGAGAACTTTCGGGACATCGTTGCACTTTCCTTTCTTGGTATACTGCGGTAGTTTGGCCGTGACATCAAAGAGATATCCTACAATTTTAAATGTAATGATGGTCATTATTCCGAAGGTTTGTTTAATCATAAAATGAAACGATTCATTACTGAGTACTTCGAAGGTTTGTAATCGAAAACAACAACAACACCAAAGGTCGGTACTACAGATGAATGTTCAAAATAAAACTGATTTCGTTCGAAGATTAACAAGCATTTTTTCTTTATCATTTTCCGATCAACGAACCTTCAGAAAGGAATCTATCATCTATCATCGTTATTGTTTCAGAATAAAAAACCTTCAGTATAAGAAAACACCGTTTTGGGGCCGTTGTTGTATTCCGAAATTATACTGGCAGAACATTCGAAATAACAAAACTGATTTCGTTTGGATATAAACGAATATTTTCTCCTTTATAATTTTTCTATTAACGATCATACAGAATCAAGAATGTAGAGTATTATTTTGCCATTATTCTGTCGGAGTAACGAACCCTGAGGGTAAGAAAACTATAACCGTTTTCATTTCTTCTTTATCGTTTTCCGATTAACGATCGTTCAGAATTAAGAATCTAAAGTAATATCGTTATTCTTTCGCAGTAACGAACCTTCAGAGTAAAAGAAAACTAACAGTTTTGGGGCCGTCGTTTTATTCTGAAATTTCACTGACGGAAACGTTCGAAATAACAAAACTGATTTCGTTGTGAAATGAACGGACATTTTTTAAAATCATTTTTGGATTAACGAACCTTCAGAATAAGGAATATAGCATTGTTTTATCATTAATCTCTCGGAGTAACGAACCCTAAGAGTAAGAAAAGTGCAACTGTTTTTTTGGGCAGTTGTTTTATTCCAAATTTCACTGGCAAAACGTTCGAAATGACGCACTGATTTCGTTTTGAAATTTACGGACATTTTTCTTTATTCAATTTTCGGTTAACGAACCTTCAGAATAAAGAATCTACAATTTATTATTTCATCATTACTACTTCTGTCGGAATAACAGACCCTTATAGAGTACGAAAACACGCTGTTTTGTGCCGTCGTTTTATTCCGAAATTTCACTGACAGAAACGTTCGAAATAACAAAACTGATTTCGTTGTGAAATAAACGGACATTTTTTCTTAATCATTTTTTTTTTTTTGATTAACGAACCTTCAGAAGAAGGAATCTAGCATTATTTTTTCATTAATCTGTCGGAGTAACGAACCCTCAGAGTAAGAAAACTGCAACCGTTTGGGGGCTGTCGTTTTATTCCAAAATTTCACTGGCAAAACGTTTGAAATGACGCACTGATTTCGTTTTGAAATTTACGGACATTTTTCTTTATTCAATTTTCGGTTAACGAACCTTCAGAATAAAGAATCTACAATTTATTATTTCATCATAACTACTTCTGTCGGAATAACAGACCCTTAGAGTACGAAAACACGCTGTTTTGTGCCGTCGTTTTATTCCGAAATTTCACTGGCAGAACGTTCGAAATAACAAAACTGATTTCGTCGTGAAATGAACGGACATTTTTTCTTAATCATTTTTGGATTAACGAACCTTCAGAATAAAGAATCTAGCATCATTTTATCATTAATCTGTCGGAGTAACGAAAAAAAAAAATGAACCTTGGTGGCGATAACTGATGCTGGTGTAGAGAAAAACAAAGACAGCTCGCTCTAAAGATGCTTCCTTCTTTCAGTTTATTTTCTCCCCAGTCATTCTTATCGTTCTCCTCCCATGAACCCCTGCCATGCACGGACGATGAACAAAACAAAATGTTACCGACGCTGCAATGAAAAAAAAAAAGAAAAAAAAGAAAGAAACACGTCCTCGAAGCAAATTATCTACACTTTTCAAGTTGAAAAAAATTGATGTTCGTAATGAAGAATAAAAAAAAAAAGCACGACCTCAAGCAGTGGGGAAACTTGATATCATGGCTTGTGGAAATTTCCACGAAAGCCAGGTGTCAGATAAAGAATGTCGCGCGTACTGCCACCTTGCTTCAGTAGTCGTAAACAGCGTGTACATAGCATGTAAACCAACTGGGAATATTGATGAATGATCAGCCATTTATTTTCTGCCCATGAAGGCCCCCTAACCCACCTTTTAACAAACCAACCCAGAAGCACGTGGAGCATTACGTACGTTGAACTTGAAAGACCATCATGACAGAATTACTATAAATTTCGGCCCGGAGAAGGAAAATGGAATATTCACGAATGACGTTTACAAATCCATGGAAATTGAAAAGGCTAAAATGGAACGCATAACCCACTGAAACTACCAAAACCTAAATAACAATTTGCATTTGCTTACTCCATCGCACGTTCTTTTTTCTTTTCTTTTTTTAAACGAAAAATGGAGTTAATTTTCTCTCTGCGGCAATGCTTTGAACGCATCTAATTTTGCATCATTGCCGATGGCCAGCTTCCTAAAGAATTGATACGAATCCTTTCAAATATACGAAACAAAGTCTAAAAATCCTGGATCCTGGCGGTGAATTTCGATGGTATTATAAATCCTGCTCACTATCAAAATTTAATCATCAATAGTTCCTTGCGCCATTTTACCAACCAACTGTAACTGTTCCTGAAAATTTCATCCTAATCTGTTCCCAAATTTTGACTTATTTTGCGAATAGAGAGACAGACAGGCAGACAAACTAACAAACAAACCAAAGCAGCCAAAAAAAAAAAAAAAAAAAAAAATACAACCTTTGGCGGAGGGGGGCATGCATTTCATATCGTTTGTTTTTGCGTAACCCGACAACAAGCGTGACAACAAGCGAGCACGTGTCAGCCTTCCTCGGCCTCCTTCCCTCTCTTTCCGTCCTCTCTCTCCCTCTCACAATACACTGTACCGTTGTACACGCAGGCAGTGGCCGGCTGGGTGCTTGTGCATGTGTGTGTGGATCCCAAATCAGAGCGCATGTGAGTGAGCAAGTGTGTGATGTGGTGTGTATCAGCTAGTACGTCGCTCTGTTGTGTTGAGCCGCGTTAATGTGATCGGTGCGGTGACTGCGTAGATAAATTTTTGCGCTTGTATTATAAGTATGTAAACTGCTGCTGCTTTCAACATCTAGCATCTTTTCTAGCCAGATAATAAAGATCGAAAAAGGCGAGAAATTGGTCCGAACTTAGCTCGTCAAGCAAGTTACCCTTGTCGGCAAGTTCACGCGTGGTGTTACCCTTGTCGGCAAGTTTTACCCTTGTCGGCAATTGCTTCTTCAAACCGCACGCTTGTCGGGGCCGACAAGGGTGATATACGCTGGCGAGATCCCTGATAATTATGTACTCCGCAACTTGTGGAGTAATTGTGAATGGCTTTTAAGCTATTGAGGAATTTAAAGGATGCAAGAAGACAAATTGTGCCTTTGTACTTGTTCTTGCTTTGAGGCTGGATAGACTAAAATTGCACACATGAAATTGAATTGCATGTTATCTACTTCATACAGCAGGAAGAGCCAGTGTATTATACTTCATTCACTCAACAAATTCAGTGTAATTGACACGACTTGGATATTTATGAGCTGATATTAGATGAAACACTTATGTCTGAATTTTATTTGGTTTTTTTTTTTTCTCTTTTGTGCTGTGATGTATTGTATGGAGAAACTGTTGTACAAAATGCTATAGTCTAAAGCACCAGCCAAAGGAATCATGATATGTTTGTGTTTAACACAAACAATGTTGAAGATGAAACTGCCCTGCACAATACACAAACAGCATACCAAAAGAGACAGAGAGGGGAGATTAAATAACAACTTCCCTTTCTTTCGTTTTGATTACAATGTAAAAATGTTGAAATTTACACAGTGTAGGTTTCGATTGCAGTTTGATTGGACTGCTTTAAATGTATCGAAGAAAGATGAGTCTTTAGAATAGATTTCATTTGCATTTTGCATAGCAATTAAAAAAAGTAATGACACATACATGTACAATACTACTGCAGTCATAAATCTAATTATTATGGACATGGCATTGAAAATACTGATCATGATTATTCGTGAAATTGTTCCAATTGTATTGCAGTGTACTTCTCTAATTATCATTACTATTATTTCTGCAATGTTAATTTTCATTACTGAAATTGCTATAATGTAGTAGTCAGTCATTGGTTGTTGCTGCTAGAATATCTCAATTTATGTGCACAAACTTGTCAACATTATCAGTGACTATTTGTAGGTATTTTCATTTCATCTTGGAGGGGATACTTTGTGCTTAGGAGAATCAAAGGTTTTAAAGCACATTTTTAACTTTACAGTTTGTAATTAATAATCATTGATCCTCACTTGCTTAGTAATGTACACTTATGTGCACTAGCAATGGTTTTGAAGGAAGTGGTGTAATCAAACATCGGTCATTCCAGGGAATTGCGATTGCAAGTGTGTGTCAAAATGTACACAATAGCAATGGGTGTACAACGTGTACCTTTGAACCTGGCCTTTCTGTACCTTTCTCTATTCAAGCAAGCTGTTGGTACAACTGTATCTGTCTCATCGTGTACTCACTGTCATTGGCAGATATGGGGGGGGGGGTGCAGGAGAGAGGGACAACACCATATCACCATGTCAATATTTGAGTCCTCTTTCAAGATAAAGGGTGTTAACATTGCCCACTGAATCAGGGTGTTTTCAATGTCTCGTTTGACAGATTTATCAGTCCATTTTCTTCTTACAATGTGATAAACTTCTTTTGTTTGTGTGAACAGGACAGTTTGCCCCTGCATAGCTCATGAGATAGCCGATGATACAGTGGCCTTTAGCAATGAACTGGGGTCATCAGAAATTCCTGCAAACCATGTGTATTTGGCTTTCTAGTATATTTCAAGCTCGTATGATTGTGATCAGCTTTGGGCATTTCAGTGAAATGTATCCATATGAATAAATACGCATAACATGTGTAGCAACCTGGTGTCAATCCATAAAGCTTGAAGGTGAATAAGGTTCATGGTCTTCTGGGGAATTGAAAGGCCTATACATGTACATATTGCAGGTCTACCGTTTGAGGTTTGGGGAAAAAACCCTGGAAAATACCCTCAAAATAAAAGTAAAAACAGAACAGTGGACAGTACAGGTTGTTGCAATAGGACGTGACACAAGGGCATTGATACCATTTATGTAGTCTGCAGTCATAGCGTCAGGAGAATTCATTGACAAAGAAGATAATAGGATAATGTACCTACAGCTTTGTCTGTGGCATCATTGATGCAAAGTATTATAATTTTGTGTGCCCATTCCAACATGGAAAGGTGGGAACTTCCTCTATGAGAGAAAAAAAAAAAGGATGGAAGATTTTAGGAGGTAGAAGACAGACAAGACTGAGTGAGATGGAAGAGTTTAGAGACTATAAATGGGGCAGGATGTAGGTCATCCCCGCACCAATATTGATCAGTGGCTTTCCCCCGTTGGAGAAAAGTCACACCCCAAGCAAAGCTGTTTCCCTGCTGGACTGTTCTAATGGATTGGGTTCAGGTACTTTGAAACTGCAGCTGTGATTTTTTTTTCTCTTTTCTTTGCCTTTCTTTTCCTGTTTGTTTCCTTCATTTGATTATATGGCAGGTAAAGGGCAGGATTTTTTTTTTTTTTTCATACTGGAGTTAATGTTAAGACCATGACAGTAAACCTATTATTTTCAGAGTTTATCAGTGGTGACGTTTCATTTTGTGTCTTGATAGAAGCACCTGTATTGATATACTCCATCATGTGGAATAGTCTCTATGGAAATTTAAAATTTCAAAATTATCATAAAAACATCAAAGACTGCTGAAATGACAGTTATAGAAATGAGTGGCCGTAACTGTAAGCATTGAGCTTCTTTAATGCCAAGTCAGGATTAACACTGTCAAATATTGTGTGTGTGCATGTTTGTGTGTGTATGAGTGTGTACAATGTACAGTATGTATAGTGGTACAGTGTAATTTGTAATTTTTGAAATGTGCCATTCATACCTCAATACGTTTTAGAGCTGCCTTGATGATGTATTTTGATAGATCTCAGTAAAATTTTAATCCTTGTCCCATTTTCATTTCTCATCAGAAGCAGATATGGAACTCTTGCTGGGAGAAAGCGTGATATATAATGAAAAGGATATAAATAACCCATTTCTCGGATGCTTCAAGCTACTAGCAGTTTGAACAATCAATGCCCATGAAATTTTACCTGTTATCATTTTATTTGAGTCTTATTGCAATTTTGATGACTTCCATTTGTGTCACTAATAAAATCTTTATGAGGGTGCATGGGTAATATTAGATGTAATTTTTCCAGAAGTATGGGCAGAATATATTCTTCTGGGCGTGGAGGTTGATAAACAAAATTATAACATTACCTCTTTTGATCCTGGCCACCACAGAGACACATTATTCTCATATATGCTTGTATCATGTGCGTACAGTTTTACATGTTGTTTAGTTTGCAAAAAGCACCGACTCCCAAAATGTCAAAAAATAAAACCCTCATGAAATATACGACTTATACAATGTTCATGTGTCTGTATCAAAAGCAGGTTGATGTACTGTTTAGATATATCAGAGAAAGAGAGGGGAGAAAAAAACTGCCAAAAGTTTACCCCCACTTTTTATGGATGAATAAATCTTTTCTTCAGATTCTTTGCTCATGAGGCAGGCGTTTGTAGGACTACAGTAGCCGCATCAGATCCAAATCCTTTAAATGACCTGTTCGGGGTGTAAATGCATTATTTGACGTTCTATTTTTTTTTATTTTTTATTGCTTAATATGATCAAGTAAATTATGATCTAAATTTGTTCCAGAACTTGGGCTTCTATGTTAGATCCAGAGCAATATTTGGCATGAAATAACTTTTTTTTTAAGTCAAAATTTGATTCATATTTCTGAATGGTGCTGCTGGATGCTTATTAAAAAGAGTTAGTGTACTTGCATTTACCTGATCAGATAAGTGAAAAAGAAGATGAAGTATCAACATTGAAATGTCAACGTCCCTACAAATCATTAAACATTTCAGAGTAATACTTGATGTGCACATACACGCATGTGTAGGTTTTCAGCAGCTCATGTTAGGCAAAGAGATTAGGCAAAGAGACTGGAACCCATTTTACTTCAGCATGATGTCAAGCCCTCATCTCCTAATGTTTCTCATAGTTTGTGTTCTCATGCATTTAATGGTTGCCAGCTAGGGTAGGTGCCATTTAATGCAGCATGCCCAAGCACAAAATTCAGGTTGATCCATGCAAACAAGCTCAATGGGGTATGTACAGTAGTATCCTAGCAGCCACATGAAAACAAAACAAACAAACAATGTGTGTTGGGTGGTATATTCTTGCCCAGCGGCTTTGAAAATCCACAAATGGGGTCTGGTGTAGGACCTTATACATATGTACAAATGTACGTCTGTAATCCCCAAAGCTGTGGCACGTGATCATATGGAATGGACTGGGTGATGAAATGCATGCTTATTGTGGTCCATTCCTGGGATGACTAAGGCTTGTGAATCACTGCTAAAGGTTTCCAGCAATGTACTGATGCATATACACACTACCGGTATTTCATTTTCAATTCAATACATAATGTTGAGTGTTTACAGTAGATAATGCGAAATATGCCCACATACTGGTACACCACACAAAAAGTTTGAGTGGCATTGATTGGATGTTTAACTGTGAAGTATTTTCCTATCTCAAAATTCAGGAGAATTGAAAATGACCTTTCCAAACATAACTTCATTTGAACATTTTCTCTGAAAATATTTTGTTTTGTGTGACAGATAAAGAATTGCCTAAAATATATTGCAAATTTGTAGAAGCACGCAGTTACACCTGCCTCCACATGAATATACGACAGTGTACTACTACACATGTTTGAACTTCATGAGTTAAAGAAGTAAATATTCTATTGTAATGCTACTAAATTGGATTATTAGCATCTTGCTTTATCATGCACATTGTAAGTACAATATGTACATGCCCCTTTCAGTGAATATTGTATGCTGCTTCTCAGTTTGCTGGTTGCATAACCTCATTCTATGATGAAAATATTTATAATCAAATACTTTGTAAAGTAAATAATGGTCAGCATGGGCCTGGCCGCATCATTTTCAGAAAGTGAGTTACTTTTAGGTTATGGATGCTGGGTAGGATATGAGATATTCATGGTATACTACAAGTGTACCTCGGTTCCAAGGAGTTGTAAATAATTGACATAAATATCAAGTGAATGATGCAGTATGGGAAAAATGGAAAATAAATTAAGTAGGAGAAAGAGGAAGAAAAAGATGAGAATATCATGTACAATGTATGTATGTTCATTTCATGTCTTCCGTAAATTAAAATGATAGCCTCTGCATGAGCAAATCGCTTGTGCAAATTGACACCGACTGCAATTTTGATTTCCATACAGTATATTTGATTTTGCAAACGAGATAGCATTGAAGGGACCAGTGCAGCCTGGCGTGGGAAAATCTATACTCCTGCTGAACAAAGCAAATAACAGAGAATAGACCCCATAGTACTTTAGTAGTGATAATATATTGCTCTGGATCTATAATGCAGCTGAACTTTGATCTCCATGACAGCTGACCCCAGCTACTATATTTCAGTGCAAGGTTATTTGCATTCAGTTGATGTAATGGGCATATTTAGAAAATGATGTGACAGTGTCAATTTCTTGATGCTTTCTGAATATTATTTATTATCAAGGGGAATAAAGTGATGAAGAGTCTTATAGTCATAGATGAAAAAACATAGTACCAGCATCATAGTTATTGGTTGTTTGATCACAAAGTACAGCATGACAACTTTGAAGGTCAGTCCGTGTATGTAGCTCCATGGTCAATCTGAAGGTTGTGCATATATATACATTTTGTACAGTATTTCTGTGCCTGGGGTTGGCTAAGTGGCATTTTTATGCCTCCATGCCCATCCCTCCATTCCACAAGTGAAGAAGGTAGATATGTTCGTGGATGCAGAAGAACAAGGTCAAGAAAATACCAAATGCTCAAACAGGTGACCTTTTCACGATTTTCTTGTTATTTTCAATGGGTGATATTTGTTTTCGTACCAGATACCAGGTTACTTAATTCAACAGTGAGTACATGTACAATCAACAGCTTAAGTTACAATTGGCTTGAAATGTTGAACAAATATACAATGTACATATTAAAAAGACCTACAATCCACAGTTGTTTTGTTTTGTTTAGAGTTTTTTTTAAACGGAATACATGTTAGCACTTGATGTATTGTTTGGCCACTGTTGTTTCAGCTGGTTAGTAAAATACATTTCCTCATGAGATGATAATAAAGTGTATACATTCTCCTGAAGAATTAATATCATTTATATGGTGAGTTCACAGCTTGGTGCTGTTGTTACGACCAAAATCACTCTGAGAATGATCGCACAAAAGAAACAATCAACTAATGTTCAGGCGGTTTATTAACAGTGATATTGTGGGTACAGACTCGTAATCGGTTTTCACATCAGTACAATAATGATCAATAGAAACAATTACAAATCGGTAATAGAATCACTTACATATTATGTTATCAAGTAGTCCTTTGAAAATGTTCAGATACGATGTTCGATGCACCGATGAATGATCCTTGATGCACCAATGAATGATTCCTCCGACGTAACTCCAAAGGCACAGGTTGCATTAATCCACAGTATAAATCCGGGGTAAAATCCACGGTAGATGTCCACGGTATAATGTTCACAGCGAAACGTGTAAAATCCAGACGTTATGACGACCACGTCCAGTTGATGCGTTGAATGATGATTCACTTTAGAATGTCCAACGAGGAATCCAGCCCGTCACAGCTTTGCCGTAATAATGTCCGTTGACACTAAAATATGGAGTCCATCTCCAACGTAGGCAAATTAATTCTCTGCAGGCAAAATGTCTCCCAGGCCTTATCTCCACAAACACAGTTTGTATAGTAGGTCAGCAGGTAACACAGGACTGACTATAACAAGTCGCTTCAGAGCCAGAAGTGACGTAACTCTCAGAGCAGAGGTGTTGGGTACTCTGCCTACCTCAGAATTTCTCCTGCTTATATACTATCCATTCACCCCTTTCTAGTACATTCTGTAATTTTCTCCAACCTGGGGCCACATACCTGAACATACTAGCAAGTCCAAATTCCAGGAATCCTGGATGACTCACTGCCTAATATGTGCATAACATCATTGCCAAAATTAACTACCAATCACATTGGGTTACAAGGGCAGTGCCTCACTCAGCCAGCACTTCCTAGAATTTTCTGGAATGGGTTAAATCATTCTAGATTGAGTGAGCTATAATGTATTTCCTGTCACATGCATACATGTACTGTAGCTACATTGTATACCATGTAAAAATTCTCCACTGATCTGGTCAGCCTGTATGTACTATATCTATATCATATAGAATGTTCTCCATTAATCTGGTCACCCTGTGTACATATAATGTACACATTAAAACAACCATGCATACAGCCTTGATACATTAAACATGTGTGTGTACATTTGTGACACTGTGGTAACACTCTAGAACAGCAAATAGTGACTGCATGTATATTAAATAGCCAGTGTGTGTAGTATATTTCAAGAAAAACCCATCACACAAATCTTCTTGCAAGAATGACCAACATTGTGGTCAGTCATGCATTGTAAATTCAATTTGGTGAAGTTTATTATTGATGTTCATTCAAACTGAACAAAACTCAAATGTTAATGCTGACAGATATACAATATGTACAAGTTGATGCATTCATGAGACCACATTTTAAGTCATCAGACAGTGTTATTATATCTTCACTTTTCTAAAGTGCAGTTCTTTTCTAAAGTACATGAAGAAACCAAAATCCCCCATTGCCGTGCAGCCATTTCGTATCTCTCACAACTATCCACCAGAATTACTTAATTCATGCGGCAATACCAGACTTCAGGTAGAGAGAGAGAGGACAATTTTCATATTAGCTGCATCGATCCCAGCCAGCAAAAATTATCTTTCTCTAGCTGGCTGGGCATAAACACACTTGAGTTGTGAATGCAGTGCGTCGGCATGGTTCATGCAAACTCTTAAAGCCATCGACAGGAGCACTTCACTACTAGAAGGACATGCAGGAGAATAGAGCCATGGAGAAGACTTGTCAAATGGTATTTACTGCATGAAGAGTGCATGAAGAATTGTGAAAGAATGTAAATGTACATGTAGCTTTTATAGACCTACATACACTGTGAAAGGGCATGGTGTACTTGACCATGCTTCCCCTCTTCAACATCAGGGTAATATAATCTTGCCGACAGGTCCGAGTGAAATCCATCCTGCTGGATCTGACAGTCGAGTCTAAACACTGAGAGTCGGCCAAGAAAAGAATTTGAATGGCTTGTCCCATCCTGGGCAAATGTTACCGGGAAGTCTTTCACTGGTGCTGTGATGAGTGCCTCGTACACGTAGGACATCATCGTTGCAATTATGTACTGGTTGCCTTCTCTTTTGGATGCTGTTATTGGACCTACTGGAAAAAATCTTCCTCCCTCCTCCTCCTCCTCTTCCTCTTCCTCCTCTTCCTCCTCCCCCTCCTCCTCCTCCTCCTCCTCCTCCTCCTCTTCCTCCTCCTCTTCCTCCTCCTCTTCCTCCTCTTCCTCCTCCCCTTGCTCTCCCTTCCCCTCTCCAGAAGAATGCGTCTCGGCTCTGCTGTTGAGATTGGCGTGGAACAACTGGGCATTGCCATCTGCCCGGGCGGGGCATAGATATACGGAAGATATTCATTATGTCAAAGTAAATCAAAATTATGATGGGGTCTGTTATGACGGACATTGCCTGTTCTGCCTTGATTTATTAGTTTGTTTGCGTGCCGCCTTGTTTGTTTGATGTAGCGGGAAAGGGGACGAGTGACAAATAATGATGAATACAAGTTGGAGGTTGGGTATGCAAAGAATAATCTCGTGTATAGTTCAATATGTGAGCATAATATTCGTATAGAAAGTAGTTATGTGTGGCAATCAGCATGATGACCATATTAAGTGTGGCCAACTGGTGTTCATTGAATATCATGTGAGTATCCTACAGATGCTAGAATTTGACAACATTGAACATTTTGTGAGCACTCTGTGCTTTACATGCAAGTTTGCACAAGCAAATATTTACTTGCTGCAGATAAAAAACTTCAGGCATTATGATGTAGAATTGAAAGAAAAAAACACAAACTGAAGAAAAGAAGTGAGTGACATGCATCTTATGAGTGGAATGTTTTGAAAAGGTATTCCTTGTGAATGCAGACTTCTTAAAATTTCTACTTGGAAGCCCAACCAGAGCTACAATTGTGTACACTTGTACAAAGTTGTATATAACCACCATTTAAATTGCATTCTGCATCAAATGGGAAAGAGCAAAATGCTCTTAACTGATAAAACTACTCTTCTTTGCATGCCTGAAATATAAGAGCATAAAAAGAGACCTATGTCATTTTTAGTCTTCATAATGCCATAAAGTTAGCATCAGTAAAAAAAAAAAGCTTCTACGACTCATAATCATATTATGTTTAGAAACATGAATGTTGTGAATTTGTAACACAAATTGAGTGGGATAGACTTCACATTTTCATTTCAATGATGGCCATTGTCTTTATGCAGACTGCTGTCATATGCAATCCATTTAGATCAATTTACATGATGACTGAGCATTGGAAAAATTGGCATTTCCCAATATGAGAATGCTACTTCTACGGCTAGTTTGTTGTAAAGTCTGTGTGCATGTTTAGATATCAAATTATCGTCATAAAAATGCCATATGACATGTCAGTGTATCATGCATCCACTGTCTGGCCCATTCTCTTGTAGGCAGTGTTGGAGTAATTGCCTTTTTTTTCCTATTCTTTTTTTGTTGTTTCTGTTTAGATGTACTCAGGCTGTGATCTTCAGAAGACCTATTTTGCAATCATACTCAATTACGACAAGCTGTCTTGTGAAAGCTGCATTTGATATCTGTGCTGCTTTGCGTCATTGTGTGGTATGTGTGAGGAAGAAGGATAGACAGAAGAACAGATGACAGGTAGATTTTGAGAAGGAGCAGTGAAAGGTGGAAGGAGAAATGGCGCAGAGAGAGAGAGAGAAAGCAGCCCTGAAAGCGAGTCTCATCGGAGAGGCTGGTTGTTTGGTTTCTTCGGAGCTCTGGCTGGGTGCTTTGCGCTTGCAGACATGTGAGCATGTGCCCAGCATCTTCTCCTACCTCTGGGGCACCCAGATTTTTGAGATGGCTGCGAGATTATGATGAATTCGAGCAGTATGTGCAGGGAGGACAGTAAACAGCTCAACAGGAAGGCAGCTCTCTTTATGATGGTCTACAAGGAGAACTATTTTGTGATAGAAATAATGGCCGGAGGAGTTCCCTTTTTACCAGCCCCTCACAAACTGCCATGAAATCTTATCAGAAGATGGCATTTGGTATTTAGAACACCCACCCCACTCTTTTCTTCTTTTTCTCTTTCTTTTACTTTCTTGTTACAATGATTTTTTGCTTGCCTAGCAATCTGTCGCTCTTGCAGTAAGAAAGCATTCCATAATATCTCTATGTCATCTTTGAATGATAACCCAAATGTCTTCCAGATGGTGCGTAATAAAAATATTTCTGAGGGATACAGCATTGCCATAGGTTACAAATGCTCATTTCAAGACAAGTTCGTTTATGAAAGCTGCCCAAGGCCTTGATATAAAAATGTTTTTGATTAAGTCCCCATTACTTTTTAGTTATTTTGATGAACACACATTCAGAAAAACTGATAAAACTTTGCTGTAGACCATCGTTTGAAATACCAAAACGGACAGCAAACAATGTATACATTTATACATTGCATACTGCAAGTTGCCTGAATACTTAGGAATCAACCATCTTCATAGGAAATTTTTCCTTCAGGCTAAGGTGGCTCTGTTTTGTCAGGTATTGCATATCATAATATCATACAATATGCAATACATTGCTGCCCAACTCAAAACCCACAAAAACTTGTAGAATAGGATTTTATCTGTATTGGACCAAAATATGTCATTTGATTGACTGACTCAAATGTTTGATTTGTCTTTCCTGAGAGAGTAACATTTTCTCTTCGTACTGTCAAAATGTGGCGGCTTAAAACAAAACTAAAAATTTAGATACAGTGTATTTGCAGTTTTGTTGTTGTTGTTTTGGGGGGACCATATTTTTATGGGACAGGCACTGCTTCACTGGGAAATGGATATTCTGCTCAGCATGCCTGAGTGACCCAAGCCTATAAATCCTCTTTTCTCTCTTTTCGATGAAACTACACCTCTTTCTTCTTTTTTTTTTTTTTTTTTTTTTTTTTTTTTTTTTTTTTTTTTTTTTTTTTTTACTTATTTCAAGTACTTTTAGAATAGTTTATATAATGGTCCAATTTTAACAAGTTATACATTCTAATTCTAAAGCTTAGAACTTGTTCTGACAACTATGTAGAAAAGTGGAAATTCATTCTGGCCTACCTGTAGCTTTTGTGGGTTTAAAGCATGCTACATTTCTCACCTAAAATCAGATTTGATGTACAATTAATTTTATGCATTTATGTTTTTTATCAGCTTATCATTTTAGGGGGCTTGATACTTAAAAATTGATTCACTTTTATTGTGACTTCAAGTTCATTATACATGAAATGGTGTATGCCCCACTACTATACAGATGAGGGAAAATTCATGATTTTTGTAAGGTGCTTTTACTTCCACTACCACCTACTTGTGAAGGATTTCCATTGTATGTCCCTCTACCAGGCAGGGAAGGCCCCTTATAATCCCCCAAATTATTTACCTGCCACGGGGTCATATTCTGTGGCATCTTTTGTTCAGTACAGGTCTGTTTACAGGTATGGGGGTAGTTGGCTGGAGTGTTTCATGCTACTCATATTAATCCTTGTTACAGACAAAATGTGTGCATTCAGGTATATTGCAGCTCGGTGTGATCTCAGAAGGAACAATTTGTACACTGATTGCTGTCAATATTCCTTCTGAAAGTGAAACTAAAGTTGTCCATAACAATGTTCTGCAATATTTCATTTTTATTTTATTTTGTTGTCATCGTGTCAGTGTGTGTGTGTGTGTGTGTGAGTGGTTTTTTTTTTTGGGGGGGGGGGGGGAAGGTGGGAAGGGAGAATAATCCGTCTCCCACTAAAGGGAAGAATAAATACATGCCTCATACCTTTTCTTTTGGTTTTTTGCCCAAGTATGGCTAGTGGAGTTTTGATCTCTTTCGACTCACTTTAAGGGGTTACAATGACACTTTTAGTTTTCAATACTGCCATTGAAAAAAAGAAAAAGAAAAAAAGGTACTGTCAAAGTCTAGTTTGCAGTGTGCTTTTAATAGTTGATAGAACCTGACTGGTGTTTGTTTGATGCTTACAATGTATGTCTTGTTCACATTACGGCCAGAAGCAGGGTGATTTTACATATATTCATTTGTATGTACACGTATTTGCAGAATGCGGCTGATATGCTACATTGTATGACTCACAGAAATAACATTCCCTCTTTTCAGATGGCAAACACCATGAGCAAAAAGCTCAGTATACTTTGTGTGATGCTAAATGAACACAATACATTGCATGTTACAGTTCTGTTTTTTAATGCCTGGTGTGTGTGAGGTTTTTTTATAAGTGAGTGATAAGTCTGAATGTGACCGATGTTCACATCACGCGACATGACACATTGGCTGGCGAGTGAGACCCAGCAAAACATACAGTTTTGAAGGCCACTGTTGCTCTGTCGAATCTCCTCACGTTTTCAGACCAGCCATCGTCTTCACTGTCATTTGTCTGTGGTATTATCAATGTGTATGGTGGGCACGAAGGTGTCGCTGCAGACAGCAACGTGCGAGAGGTAAACACCGTCCGTGACAGTGACTGGCTTCTCCGTGATGCATTGTGCCATTGTGGCACTGCATCGACTCGCCATGCTTTTGGTCGCGCCGGAAAAATTGAACGGGCGTCATTTTTGGTTTCCATATCCATGGATCATAAATTACTTCTGTATCACTTCGATAGTGTGGCTGGACTGCAGAGCAGGACTTTTGTCTTCGCTGCGTCCCAGGGATTAGGAGATATTGTGAAATATTGAAGCGACATACAAGTAGCTGCATCAGCCAATACAGATCCGAATGCTCTAGTTTAATTGTCCCCCCCCCCTCTCTCTCTCTCTCTCTCAGAGAAAGAAGGCAGAAGAGTTGAAGGGAACAAACAATTCATAAAATCTCTCAATATTTTTAGATAACGAGTGCATGTCAGCCCTTACTGTTCATTTCATAATGATGTGTGAGTTTTGGTTTCCATATCCATGAGTTCTGCCTTTTTCTTTGATTTGGAAAGTCAGATATATACATGCACACTTCGTATGTGGGATGATAGAGGAACTATTAAGGAAATATCAGGATACTTTGAGATCAATGTACTGTTGATGGAGTACAGTTGTTTGTCAGAAGGAATTCTTTCTGTCATACAATATGAACTCTTTCTCATTTGGATACGCATTTGATACTTTATATGAACACCATTTCCCACTGAACCTGAGTCTCCGTATCAAGACAATTAATTCACTACAAATAATTATGTTTATTAATTTGTTTCAATGCTCCATTTATGCTGTACCTGTGTCTCTTACCACAAGAATGCAAAATGCATTGTCCCGTGTGCATTCATGTGTGTCTGTTTTGTCAATGTTCATCATGAACATGAATCCAGTATACAATGATTTATACACTTGTGAGCTTGAGGAATGTGGCAATGTTGGAATGATTGACTTTTCCAACACTTCATCCTCGAGACTATGATTTCAAAAATAATCATCTTTACATTTGCTTACTAATGTATAGTTTGGGTTCTTTTGCCAGAAATGTGTTGAAAATTAAGAGCTAAAGCTTCCACATAGAAGAGCAAATTGCTCCTCCAATGTATCACTAAAGACCTTTATTCATGACATGATATAAAATTTAACTTTTACTATTTAAATCATTGTTTAGTTCTTCCAATTGATATAGTTATGATTTGAACAATAAAAAAAAAATGTACATCTGATCTAAACTTAAAAACTAATTGAAATGGTGAAGCACTGATTCAGTAATGTGACAGCAACTGGAAAAGCATTGTCCAAATGATTTCAGCAGGGATGCTCTATATCTGCAAATTGATTGAGAATTAAGATTTATGATGTCAAAAGTAGAAATTGGGATTATTTTGACTTAATAGCTTGATTTCTTTCTTTTTTTAGACCGCTGTCACAACATTGCTATGTTCTTAGGCCTGTGTATTCATACAGCCCATAATCTGCCTGTCAAAATCGTCTTTCTGGGCAATTATCTCAAAATGCCCTTGACTTTGAATGCAAACTGGTATAAAATATAACAGTAATAGCAGAATGTTCTGCTGTCATAATGGTCCCTGCATAATCTCTGATAGTGATGTGGGCACAGTGCATTTTCATTTTGCTTGGAGGTGGTGATCTTCTCTGATCAGTATGAAACAATAACAGTGACTGGCAAGGGACATGAATATTTGACCTCTGCAGTCATCTTGAAGGAGGCTGTTTTAGATGGGTCCCTTGTGCAAGACCACATCATGAGAAGCATATCAGCATGCCCACACAGATCCATAGCGAAGTGAATGTAGAGAGCAATTATGCCAATTTTGTCACCCACCCCATGCCAACGCATCATCGTCAATCACTACGTGTCAATGTCACCAAATCATATTCATTATAAACCCGTACCATCATTACACAGCGACCTCCTGCTGATTGCTTGTGTTGCCGGTCTGGACTCTGGGCCAATTTGTTTAAATCATGATGGTACTAATAGTATTCTGCCAGTGTTTTCCCCCCTGTAATAGAAGATCCCTTCGCAGATGCCTTCAAGTAGAAAGCATCTGCATGGATCAGCCTAAATTTGGTAATGGCAGTTAAAGAGATTTATCATCTAGTCCCCAAATAGAGCTTTATATTTCATTGCATACAAAGCCAATACTGTATAGAAAATATACTAAATATTTTGTGAGATGTATATTTTCACAAATTTTGCGAGTTAGGTGCTATTCTGAAATTTAAAGACACAAAAAAATATGAACTCTGATCCTAGCGTGAATGTGACGTACACACATACATTCCTCCATTCAGTACTGTATTCCACAATCGCAAAATTTATACACTTGTGAAAATTGTTCAGAAGTCTCTATTGTGAAAAATTAGGACTCGCTATAAAAATACATTGTATATGGTGTATACAGTACTACTGCATTGATGTAATGAAATGTGATCACGCGACAGTCTACAACTGTATGTCACAAAGTAGCATGTGTATTGGTGATACACGCACTATGGGCAATTTGCTTGATCTCACCATGGAGGTGGAAAGGGAACCACCTCCCTGATCTCACTTTTTACTAATAAAGTTAAGGTGGATATTAAGAAGTTTGCACAACAACATTTGAACAACAACATTAACAACACATAATTTCATTTATGAAATTATCATTAACAACACATAATTTCATATAAAGAACACGTACATTGTGGGGAAAATTGTCAATGGATAGATCCCCATTAAATAGAACAATAGAATAGAATAAGTTTGCACGAATTCACTACACCCTCAATGTTTATGTGCATACTTTTGCCAACATACAAACACATTTGGAATATCATAGTTAAGTGGCCCCTTGTTTCTGATTAGGATTCTGCAGGCATGATATTCTGTGGATTTAAATCTAATTTCAGATTTTTCTTTTTCTCAAGTCTGTACACATTTTGCTATTTTCATGTATCAAAATCACATGAAAATCTTGATTTCTGATTTTTTTTCTCAAAAAACCTCAATATCATCCCTGATTCTGATTGTTATTAATACAGCTTTTTTTTTTTCTACCAGGCTCATTCTCATTAATAGATTTTGCTAATTGTAAAATTCATGTTTCATGCTCCATGTACTACATGATGAAAAATTGCAAGCTTTACTGTAGAAACATCATGAGGTGTGCCACCATAACTTTATGCACAAATGGTTCAGCAATCTTACATTGTACATGTAGGTGCGATTGGGGATGTGTGATAACCTGGCCGGTTAGTTGCAATTCACATTCCGTGTGTGGCAATGGGGAATAATCAAAATGTAAAGTGGATGCCATGATGTGACTGACCAAAAAAAAAAAAAAAAAGTTACCATGGTATCATTTGTATGAAATGAGAGAGGTCTAAATCATTTGTACCTCACAGTAATTGTCACAGTATACGCCATCACATGATTCATAAGATTGTGTTGCACTTGCAGTGCTTAATAGTTTTGGCAATATTTCAGATCGCTTTTGGGGTCATTTGCAGACTGTCATTGCAATTCAGGTTTTCTAATTTTGCAATATTTTCACTGTCCAGTCTTAAAGACTGTCCACTGTGAGTAGATCTAAAGTGGAAATCTGCTGGAAAATCACCAATTGTATTATTGAAATAGAAATAGAAATACACTGTAGAAATAGAAATAGAAATAGAAATAATAATAATTATGATGATGAAGATGAGGATGATGATCATGATGATGGTGATGATAATAATAATGATAATACTAATAATAATGATAATAATAATAATAACTAGACTCGGAATTTGTCAAGACTGACAAATTAGGTGATCCGATTTTTTTTTTTAATCAATGATTCGAGTCCTGATCGCAATAGGCATGACCATATAGATTTTATCTGTGTTTAGAGACATTGGCCGTGTGATATTTGGATTCTCATTTAGAAAAGAGAGTGAGGTCTACCATCTTTGGTACCAAATTCGGTATAAACCAGGGAGGTACCTCCCTGGTATAAACTATAACGAAGATACAGAATGAAGTACATTTGACCATTGACCCAACTTTGCACAGCCAAGATGGCATCTGAGCAAAAAGTGGTTATTTTGTGAAATGATCCTTGTAACATGGTCTTTACGTGTGCAAAATATGGGAAAGATAGGACATGTATTCACCAAGATACAGGTTGAAACATTTATGACCTTTGACCCTAATTTACATACCCAAGATGGTGTCTGATCAAGTAGTTGTTTTTTTATGAAATAATGTACGTGACATGAACTAAACATGTGCAAAATATGGGCGTGATAGGGGCTGTTTTTCTTGAGTTATTGCAAAGAAAGTTGTAGAAAGAAAGAAATATCTCAATACATCGAAGATAAGTTTGATTTCAACCAAGTTTCTTGACGTGATCTCGGCGTCGTATGAAAAAATGGAGGGTATAGTCACGATAGCCCAAAGTCTGAGCTACAACATATTAAAATCTGGGAGAAATTCACAGAAGAGTAAGTGAGCTAGTGTTCGATAAAGACCGTCATGTCAATTTTCATTTCCAGAAAAATTCCCTCCCATAGAGATAACACGTAAACTGGTTAAATTTGACAAGGTTACATTATATCTAATTTCACGAGGTGAAGACATCATCCGATTAAAACTTTGATTGAAGAAAACTTAAAGAGTATTACATTGGCTACAACATACTAAAATCTGGAAGAAATTCACCAAAGGGTAATTGAGTTAGTCGTCGATAAAGACAATCATGTCAATTTTCACATCTAGAAAAATTCCCTCCCATAGAGATAACACGTGATAATGAAGATAAAGAAAGAAGTACATATGACCTTTGACCCTACTTTGCACAGACAAGATGGCGTCTGAGCAAAAAGTGGTTATTTTGTGAAATGATTCTTGTAACATGTTCTTTACGTATGCAAAATATGGGAAAGATAAGACATGTATTCACCAAGATACAGGATGAAACATTTTTGACCTTTGACCCTAATTTACATACCCAAGAAGGTGTCCGATCAAGTAGTTGTTATTTTATGAAATAATGTACGTGACATAAACTAAACATGTGCAAAATATTGGGCTGATAGAGCTTGTTTTTCTTGAGTTATTGCAAAGAAAGTTGCAGAAAGAAAGGAATATGAAAATACATGGAAGATAAGCTTTAATTTCAACCAAGTTTTTGGGCATGATGCCGACTCCGTATGAAAAAACGAAGGGCACACTTACGATAGCCCAAAGTCTCAGCTACAACATACTAAAATATGGGAGAAATTCACCGAAGCATAAGTGAGCTAGTGCTCGATAAAGATAGTCATGTCAGTTTTCATTTCCAGAAAAACTGCACTCCCATAGAGATAACACGTAAACTGGTCAAATTTAACAATGTTACTTTTAATCCATTTTTACGAGATGATGCCGTCATCCAATCAAAATGTTGTTTTTATATTACCGAAAGAGCATTTAATAAGCTACGACATACTGAAATCTAGGTGAAAATTGGCAAAGGATTAGTGAGATACGCTCGAATGAACTTAAAATTTGATGACGTCATTTTGAAAATTTACTTTTTTTACTTTATTAAGAAATTTGATATCTTTTAATCATTTTTTCAGCATCGTCAACCCATGAAATGACATGTACAACTCATCAGCTTTCAGAATATGTAAAGAAAATGGGGGGTCACCGTCCATCCTGACGAGTAAAATCGGATTTGAAATTGGCGGTTTTTTGGCATTGTTGGACTGTATATCGCCATTGACGCGCGCGCGGAATTTCAACTTTGACGGGTCTGTATGACGTCATATTGAGTCGGATTGACTTGAAACTTGGTAGAAATATTCCTTGACATTTCAGGCATCCGATAAGTGTGAAAAAACGGGAAATTTCTATTGCATATGAGCTGTGCGTGCGTATATATGCGCGCGCGTACGCGTCCGTCCAATTTTTTCAATTTTTCAAAAAATGCTCCAAATGGTCTGAAACGTGTGCAAAAAAATTTTGAGCTCGATTTGAGCATACAAATATTTCTACGCGCGCGTACGCGCACGTTTTAAGAGAAAATATGAATTTTGAGAATATGAGTAGAATCCGCATAATTTGAAATATATGTGACGTAAATTTCATTGAAAAACTCCATTCCATTAATGAGATATGAATGAAAATGTGTTTTCATATAATGACGTCATAGTGACGTCACGGTCGACTGATCACTATGATTTTATTTGACCCGTCGTCTTTGGGACATGATACATATATGGTATAATTTTGACATTGATAGGAAGAACACTTTCTGAGCTAATCGATACACAAATTTTGTCCAGAAATAAAGAAAGAAGAAGAAGAAGAAGAAGACCCAACAAAGAATCCGTACAGATACAGAAGGTGATCCGAGAGGATACTCGGATCACCTAATAATAGCTAGACAAGCACTCGGAGAATGCATCAGACCTCCACCAAACAGCTCATTTCTAACCATACATGCATGCTGAAAATTGATGAATTTCCCAGTGATAAAGAAGCCTTAGTTTACCCGAAGACAATAGACTCTGTGTACTCTCTTTGGTTTACATCATCAGCTTCCTGCATGCTGCGCAGCGCCTCAAGCAGAGCACACGCTTTTCATAGTGGGCGTATGCAAATCTCAAGTATGTGCAGCTTGGACCCCCAAGTTCATTGACCGTATTTGCCAAAAGATAAAAAATTCCTTTAAAAATTACATAAAATTTGCAGATCACTACCAAAATTTAATCAGCTATTCTTGTGCCATTATCAACTTTTCCTGCAAGTTTCATCCAAATCTGTTCTCAACATTTTAAGCTATTTTGCACACAGACAAACAAACCAATGCTGACAAAAACATAACCTCCTTGGCAGGGGTAAAGATGATAATAATAATGTTAATAATGATAATGATAATAACAATTATATTTATGATAATACTTTGATAAAAACTGTAGCAAGGGGGGGGGGGGAATTTCTGCTTCCTTGAAGAAAACGACATTGGGTTTGCAGTGTAGAAATAGAAAATAGAGCGGTAAACACGGGCTGGCAAAGACGTGACCGGCAGCCACTTCAGTGCAGTACAGTAGAAGGCACTGCACTTTCTTTTCCAGATCACAACACGATATACTATTTCAGTTTTGGCCACCCTATCAGTGACAGGTCATTTTCCTCTGTTATGAAGGCACAATTCCATTTTTGTAATTTGATCCCCTGGTTATCGGAAAAGTGGGCAGGTCTTTTGTCCCAGCACAGTTTAAATCATTCTCTGGTTCAGTAGAGGTACTATATATAGCCCACTTTTTGCAAACCTTCACATTCTCTTTGTTTTTGTTTTGTTTTTTATTTTGGATCGGGATATGGAGTATTGTATCCTTCCAGCAAATTTCAAAAATTAGATCTAGAAATATAAATGTGCAGCAGCAACAAACTGGATTCTTTTGCATACTGTGTCAGACATTCTTTAATTCATTCAACTTCAGTTTAGTACTTGTGTGTGTAAATATGATATTATTTTATGAAGCTTTGCTTTGTTTTGTAGTGAGCCTGTGCATAGTACTAGTTCTTAGTTTATATTACAAAACATTGTATTGACAGCATACTTGTCCTGCCTGAGAGACATGAAGCATTTTGATTGAATTTGTGGAAATAAACGAATTGAATTTTATGAAATATTCACTTCATTCTTGCCTTCAAAATTAGACCAGTAGCCATTTCTTAAACTCGAGAGCTCTTGCCATACTGTCCTTATTCTATTGTTGCTATGATGTCATTCATTTTCATTTTTCTGTTAGTAGTAGACTAGCAATCTCTCCACTCTTCCCCTTCATTCCATGTGTCATTCCAACCAGTGGCTGCTATGAAGTGCAATTGGAAAATAACTGTAGGGAATACATACAATGTATCTCTGTTGGATTAGATTTAGGAGCACATTCTTGAAAGCAGCATTAATAAATCCACATTCAAGGCTATGAAAAAATGTGTAATAGAAAATGTACAAAAATGGATAAAATATATGAAAAGGAAACATTATTTTCTTCTATTCAGCATTAAAAAAGAAGTCATCATTAATAACTACAAATGTATGCACTTCCAAATATCTTCACTAACATGATAGAAGATATGTAAACTGTAATCTGTGGAGTTTCTATAAAGAGCAAATCTACCATGTTTATTGTTATGATTATTCTGCTCTGACATGATGGAAGATTTTTTTATAATCTGTAGAGTTTTCTATAAAAAACCAGTCTACCGTGTTCATTATTCTGATTATTCAACCATCTATTGTATTCTCACATCAAAATCTTCTCTTCATGCAAACAATTTCATACAAAAGACAAACCAAGATTGTGGAGACAGAGTCCTTTTAATTCCAAGATGGAAAAGACTGCAAGGCAAAATGTAAACACGTGCATAAAAACATTATTGTGGTCATTTGAGTATTATGAATGTAATAACTCCTGAGGGGACTTAAAAATAGCCAAGTTGGTCATGTGTACGTGACTTTTACAGGTACTTTTTGTACATCACAAGGAGGCCACTCCTCAAATATTCAAGACATGAACAGTTTTATTTGATTTCAGTGGCTTCATTGGTGTCTTCAAACCAAACAAACATTTCCTACATGCCTCATATCAAAACAGCAAGGACACCATGTTTGTCTGAACATCCTCCAAGACACAGGAAGTCCTTTTTCTTTTTTTTTTTTTTCTTTTTCTTTTTTTGTTGTTGAAGCAAATGAGAAACACTTCTTTTCTTTTCAGGGATTGTTTTTTCCCAGTATACATTGAGATGTGTTATTTTGTATGACTTCATGCCTTTCATAGCCCCGGAAGTAAGCTGTTCACTATTTGTGAATCTGATCAATGAAGTTTTCTCATTTCAAGACATGAGCGTATGTGTATCAAACTGTTTATAAACATACCAGTTTTCATGTACATAATGTGATAGAACAGTGTATATTGGAGTGTATAGTGCCTTGCTTTGTTTTTCTTTGTCTATTTTAATCATGATGCCATTGGGACATTGTGAAACTAACTTACACTTGTAGTACTTTTACCTAGCACTTTTGAGTGACACTTTACATAGCTTGTAAATTGCACAGCTGTAGTTTCTCATGGATGTAATTACATTGATTTGTATTTGGAAGATATTGCTTCTCTGAACCAAGATTTCACTTTCACAGTTTATCATCTGAGGATTATTAAACTGCCATGAAATCATACTCAGAGGTGGTTTGAAGAGTGCCCATATTGTGTGATTATGAAGCAAAAAGAAAGTGTTCATGAACATCTTTTAAACAGAGGAGGAAAGAAATTACCACTCGCCAGTGTCTGTATGCAGTGTCGGTGCAACGATTATTCTGCCATGAGTTCGCTTGAGAGCATATGCAATCAGATGCATTCGCAATGAAGCCAGGCGTTTAATCACTCTTGAATTGGTGCTAAAGCAGTCTTGCCTGCGCACACGATTAACCTTGTCCATCTAACTACACCATGCATCCATTTGGCCACATCATTGGCATTTTTGTCTTGTCGTTGAAACATGTATTACATCAGGACCCCTGTACAGTTTATAGACCTGTTTCCTCGTGTAGTGTAATCTGCTGATGAGGCCTAATATCAGAATGAATCACTGGTCTTTCTTACATTTCTCATAGAGCGTACATCTGTATGAATGAGGAAGTGTTTTTGTTTACACTTTGTGAACGTAAAGTACACTGTGCTGTACATTGTACAATACTGTACAGAAAGTGTACCATTTTAATTATGTTACAACATACTCTTAAATTGCATGAATTAATTTTGAATAATTGTAAGTCAGAGATAGTCTAGTTTATGAACATGATGAAAAATAAAGACTGTATCATAATCATATCGGGTTTCACACTATGTCTTGATGAACCCTTCCTCTGCCTCATTTACAATTTGTCACATCCACTGGATTGCTATCTTTGCTGATTGGTATGAATATCTGCGAACCAACTGTCAACAGATAGAGGGAATTACCTATGTCTCCAGTCCCTATTGTGTCACCGTGGCCTTGTTGTTGCACTGAGGCATATTGTTATACCTGAGTGGGCTGGCTATATTGCAGTTAGTAGATGATGAGAAAGGATCGAGCTACAGTGTATACTAGACACCAAGGGCCTGGGGACAATGGTTAAATTTTCCCATGGAGATTGCCCGCATTTAGTCATTTTTTTTTTTTTTTTGTGTGTGTGTATGCTGATTAGCACTTTAGAAATGATTGACTATTAAATGTAGAAAGTATTTTTTTCTTATTTGTTGTTTATCAATTTTAACTCTCAGAGTAAACACTTAACATCCTAGCCATGAACTGGCATGCCACATTCATTGGTCTTTCTTTGAAACTACATGTATGTCTCTTCAAAGTCAAGGTCGCATTTTGTACAGGTTGTACATGTACGTGCTGACTTGCAGTCCAGTGTATAATAGTCACTGTGCATTTTAGTAGCAGATGATACACTCATGACCTCTCTTGGAAGGCTGCAAATTCAACCTTCACGACCCACCACTTAATCTGAGTAATTGTTTAGCACACAGACTCTCACTGCGCCCCGTAAGTGCATACAGAGCTGCGTCGAGAGTGGGTGGTCAGTATCCTGTTGCATTCTTTGAAATCTGATGTGAGTGCCCAAAGCCACCCTCCCCCCTCCCCCCCCCCAAAAAAAAAAAAAAAAAAAGATATGTTCTGTGTGGTGCATCCTCCATATATGACACACAATGTGCCTCTTCCCATGACTCTGGTCTAAAGTTGTAATTTGTCCCCTTTTTCTTTTCTATTCCTCCTTGCGCACAGGATGAGTTTGACCCACAAGCCACTGCGGCAGCTCTCGATGTCCAATGAGGACTTGCCCAACGGTGGTAGCAAGAGCAAGAGCGATGGCCCCAAGGACGCGACAACCAGCCCCAACTCAAACGCCAAGGGCACCTCCAGCCGGCAGTCAAGTCATTCGGAGTCACATTCAGGGGTGAGTGACACATAGGATGGCAGTATTTCTCCCTTTTTTTTTGGGGGGGGGGGTGGGGAGGGGTGAGGAAGGAAGGGAGAGAAAGAGATTAGAATGTTGGGAGATGATGTGGAGAGAGAAATGTGGTTCCATTGAGAGAAAGCTGCTGCTGAGAAATATATTAACATCTTAGGAAGATAGACATTGATGCCTTTGATTAGATATTTTTTGCGGAGACCTGCAATGAGCCATTTACATGTACATGAAGTAATGGGAAGCAACTTTTATGATTGTGTAGGCCCCCAAGCAAGACAATTGATAATTTTAGAAGGTTCTTTCTATCAATCATGTGTTCTCCTTTATTCACTTGTATTGTGGCTCTTTATTGGCTTTATCTGAGCGAGAGCATCAACCCTTATCATGGGATTGGATTTCATTTACTACAGTGTACAGTGATATGTGATACATGATGCATTGGTGCTTTGCCACACCGACTATTGGTCATTCTGCTGAAGAGAGCTTGATTCAAACTCCTACCCTCATCTCTCTGCAGTAATATAGTTACTTAATCCTTCATCCTGCAAGCAACGCACTGTACTCTTGATCGTAATGAACTGTGTGTGACCGCAACATACGGTATACGTGGTCGTCCTTGGTTTGTGGAATTTTAAAAGTAAGTTGATATTTACCGTTTTACATTAGCAGAGAAAATGTTGGTGTCGAATGTCACAGAGGAAGGCAACGTCGCACCACTTTCTCAGAATTATAGTACGTGTGAGACAGAGTTGTGACGTAGGGATGTACACATGCCAGCCTCGTGTCACAATGATACAGGATCAAATGTTTAAAATGAATATAGACTTACATATAATGGGCTATGTCCTGTGCCACGGTCAAATTTGAAAGAAACCAAATTGATCTGTACCACTTGTACTTGTTTTGCAGACTTTTATTATGTTGTTGTTGACTGTGATTTTAGCAGCAGACTGCGATATCAATGATGACCTTTGTGTTTAAACAGAGTGCAAATCTGCCCCACCTCTTCACTTTGCTTTTAGAGCATACACTGCAGAATTTGAATTCTTCCAAATCATCATGCTGACAATATCTGTCTAGCATAATTGATGCACACCTTCTCTATTGGCTCCATCAGAGCTTTAATTGTTTACCTTGAGGCACATGCAGCATACTAGTTTGTCATTCTTTTGGTGTAGATGTGTTCACTGTATATTTAAGTGTACATCAGAAATTAGTCTTAAGAGACATTTGATACAATTTCATCAGATTCCATCATCAGTGAAAAGCACTGAATATCTTGTACACGATATATTTTTATTGATCATCTCTGAAGCATAATTGGGCACATTTCAAAGCATTGGCCTAGGCTGTAATCAGACAGGGCAGATGCTTTAATGATATGAAGTTTTGTAATGAAAATCACTTTTCTTTTTTTGGAGGGGGGGGGGGGCAAAACTTGATATTGTAAGTGAAGTGACCACAAATTTCCTCTGTGTGACAGAGTACTGCCAAAGGACATTACAAGCTGATGTGATAAATCTATTGAATTCGCTCAAATGCCTGTTGAAGCTGCATGGAATTGCCTGACTAGCTAGTAACTGAAACATATCTGGAGCTTATTCCACAGTGGGATGGATGGTTTCGAGACTGCTGCTTATTTATTGTACTTGTTGTACGATATACTGTTCTTACAATTTGCCCACTGTCTCTTAGCCATGGTGCATTTAAGCACCAAGAAACAAGTAAGAAAGTAAAAACAAAAACTAATTTCGAAAGTTGTTAGGATATATCAAAAGAACCCAGCTTTTCTAGGACTTCTGCATACAATGTGTGATTTCCATAATGAATTTTTCTTGAGGCATTTTATGCAACAATACTGAAAAGGAACTTGTGTTTCTGAGAGTAAAAAGGCAAATTATTACAAAGGCAGTCTCTTGTGTTTTGATGATTTTTACTGAGACATTTTCAGAGGGATCAGATTTTATGTAATGGAGCTGTTATCCAACAGAGTGTGCCTGTTGTATTACAAATCAAAACAAACCCTGAGCCATTCCTCTAGTGCACCCCTTTCCATTGTTGGCTCATTTTATGGTGTCATTTCACGTTGTTAATGAGCATTGAATAATGCATAATCAGAGGTCTCCTTCATTACTATTGCATGATGCTGTTGTCATCCTTGGCATCGGCTTCAACGCATTGCTTTCAGGCTCCAACCATAACATGTGGTGCTCTGGGAGATTAATAGATTAGTCAGCATGCTGTCATCATTGTATGCCGTTCCCGGCAGGCACATCTTGGTTTCTAAACATTTGTCAGATGTTCTTGAATGCAAAATCACTTTTGGTGCTCCTCACAGTGCAATACACAGCCACTGAGCTGAGTCACGGTTGAGTACTAAATGGGTTTCCTTGTTAAAAACAGAAGACTCCAGTTGTATCTGTGCAACAACCATGCAGGTACGACACATATTAGATGAGGTACCGATTGCCCTTTCCTACTGATCTAGTGTTGATGGATGGTGGTAAGCAATAAGTCAAGTGACCAAACAGGATATTTTGTGAAAATCACATGCTCTGGAGAGAGTTCAGTCAGTTTATACCATTCTTGGTTGAAGGAGATGCAGTGATGATTGAGTAGGTATAATCCCACACCATCGTACAGTATGTACAATGTAGCTATTCGCTGTGATATTCAAAGTACTATTTAGAAAACAACATGTTACTTGAATATGTTGCATACCCTTTTCCATTGTGATTGTACACAAGGGTATATGAGGAAAAGTTTCATTAAAATTGCAATGTACAAGAATTATATTGTATGTGTACATTTGTACACTGTACTATGCAAGTACACTGTACAAAATGTGATGTGTAGCCTGACTTCTTTTTTTTTTATTGCAAGTTCAACAACATGTAAATTTTTATCTGTATAGTAATACCAGCTAAAGTCTGTAGTGTGTTGTTTGATACTATACACTTGCATACACACATTTGATAGTATCAGATACAAAATATTTTATTTTGTATAATTTGTTCAAGATATGTAGATGCTGTCACACAAGGTAAAGGAAATATGTAATACCATTTGATTATGAATTGTGCTGTTTTAAATATCACATGTACGGACCTTCAAAATGTAGCATTGATCATTCACATGCCATGACGTGTGAAAAAGTTCCCATGTTTTTTGTAACCAAAGAACATTGGATACCATTTCTTTGAAAAAAAAAAAACAATTTTGTTTTATAAATCATAAACAGCATATTGTAGCACGACATGATATACACAATCCTTGATACATGCTCTTGAATCTTGATTACCGGGACTACCATCTGTCAAGAAAAATAGAAATCAGTGTTACACCATTGACAAATTAAAAGTGCATGTGTATATGGCACGAGCAATGCCAGACATTTGTGACAAAAGCATTTAAATAATTTTAGGTCAAACGACTTGTAGACACACAAGTCACAGCTTAGTTACAAAAATAAAGTTTCTATTTCATTCAGATTTGTTTTATGTTATCTGAAATGACTTGCAGAATGTGCACCGGGTCACAAGTTTTTGAAAAATAGAGTTTTGATTTCATTCAAACTTGTTGTCATCGATTGCTTCAGGTTTACCGCATCCACGCATCTACTGTAAAAGTGGATATTTTCGCGCGACTAATTTGTAGCTCTTGGCCGGGTCAGAAGAGTTTCACATGTTTTTAATTCTGCAGAATCAAGATATCACGCACAGGAACATATGGCAAGCAAAAATATTCAAGTGCTTTTATTTTGCGCTAGTTTCTGGTTGCGCGAAATGCGCAAAAATTTCAACACCGCGAAAATTTCCACTTTTAAGGTAGTAGAATTAACTGTCTCCCCCAGTGCTTAGCACATACAACGTATGTCAAACGGTTACATGGCTAGGATGGAACACCATCCCTGTAGAATGCCATCTCGCAGTGCATGCCATGAAAAATGTCATCATCATTAATTTTGTCATAATTCATCAGCTTCAAAACAGTACAAATTTATTGCTGGGATTTCTGAGGGATCTTCAGATTTAAAGACGAGATTATGCTCCTCCCAATGGATGTGTCGCCCGAAGACATGTTTACCGACGAAGAGAAATGAAAGACAAACAAATACAGAGTACAGAAATAGCAACTAGAAAAGAGAATCATGGAACGTGAGATTCCTGTTTTATTGGAGTATTAATACTGTAACAAAGGCGGTTGTATAGACCATTGCAGTTTGGGTACCATTTTTTATGGTAATTTCTAACTGAGAGGCTTCACGTATGCGTAACAAAATATAATTTATGCACCGACATAGCAATGCAACTGGCTCATTGCATAACTCATTGAAAGTGCTTTTGTTCTTCTTTGGAAGCCCCCCCCCCCCCCCCCCCCCCCCAGTTATGGCTGCCTTATTCAAGTTACAATGCTCTGAAGTCAGATTCATCTGTAGAGGGCTCTGGTTTTAGAATTAATGTCATTGCAGTTACTGTGATCCAGATGACTAAATGCCCCTTTGAGATGCAAAAAATTACCTGACTTTCTCTTTAAAATAAAGCGGTCCTCACTGGCAGAACCTTTTAGTTAAAGCACAAAGGTCAAGGGAGAAGAAGATGCATTGGAATTTTCTGAGATAACAGTACCATTTCTAGCTTGCCCATTTTTTATCTTTTTGGAAATCACAGTGTGTGCCTGTTATATCTTGCCCTCCGTAAGTGCAACATTTTTTTATTGAGATCTTTTATTGTGGCTGACTCATCCCCAATATAAATTTGCCATCACATCAGCTTCAAAGGTTAGGCAGAGTGTGTTTGCATGTTTCCTCAGGGGACTGATCTTTGTATTTGCTTGCTAAAAAACAATCTCTCCCCCACCCTCAACATGGTTTGTATTCAAATTACCCCAAGATTGTGTTATGAATTACACATTATTACTGTCCAGACTTCCTCCTGAAATAGATAGTAACAGTGAGGAATCTCTTGTGCGTATGATTATTTTATCAACTTGATATAAATTTTGTATTGTGTCTGACATTACCGAAATATCTTCTTTGAAGTTCTGTTGTAATGTTGTGTTATTTGTTTTTTTCAGATGCACTTTATCTATCCACTTTGGTTGATTAGTGCCATTTTAGTTCAAATGATAATAGTTCATGAACGCTCTTAAATCAAATTTTCCAAGTTTCACAAAGGCACAGAGAGCAAGAATGTTGAAACTTGAAATGTTCAAAGGGAGATTCTGTCTGTCAGAAATAAATCCTTAGTTGTAAAAAGTTAAGATAGTGTGAATATAGATGTAGCATCAATAGACATTATGTTTCTATAATAATATGTAAAAATATTCAAAGAATTCTACATTCTAGTTTCATGGCTTTTTATATGTTGGATATCCAATGTACTTGTGTAAAAACAATATACAGGTTATGTATTCTATTTTGAATAGAAACAGAAATTTTGCTGTAAGTGATGGTATAACTGTAATTGATTTGTCAATGCAAATATTAACCAGAATATGAAATGACATCTTGCTCATCAGCCACAGTGGATGAAAATTAAATAGTGCTGCTCAAAAGTTTGTTTTGCTGTGGTTTCCTATCATGATCCAAAGCCTCATGAAATAATGACTTGTAGATTAACTGCATTATTTAGACAGTTTCCATTACACCAAGGCATTCACTGCCATCACAAAAGTCTGTCTGTAAATATTAATATGCACATATTGTACTCCTGAACATCTCTGAAGTGATGTTCAGTATAGTATGCCATTAGTTGGATCGAGAATACATTAAGTGTACACAATGCCAGAATATCATGAACATTGTGCTTTCCAAACAGCTTGCCAGTGCTAATGAAGGGTCGAAACAGGTTCATCGATGCATGCTAGATGATTGTAGCGGAAGCCATTTTCTATCTTGCAGACATCAGTCACAGTTTATAGCTTACAGCCTGGTGACTGTGCTACCACATATTCATTTTGTCAACAACTGGAAATAGATGGCGAGCTGTCCTAGAAGAAAAGAAAAGAAAATGGTTAAAGGTTAATAGAAATGAATTTCTTCTAGCCATGCTGGGTCAGAGCAACTGGAGAAAGTTGTTTCACTCCACTGTTGTAAATTCAAAACCTCTTACATTTGTACTTTCATATTCTCCAATTTCTCTCAACTATGCATGGCACATATGTTAGGCCATCTGGTATGCTCAGATCAAAACTGATATGAAATGCTTGTTACTATGAAAAGAAAACTATTCTTCTCTTATCAAATTTCAACCAGTGTTCATATAACACTTCTTCCTGGAAAAAAAAAAAGGCCACCCTTTTGAAAAGGTTTAGTTATATTTAAAGGGCAGTATCAGAAATGATGTATGTGTGAAATTTGGCAAAATCAGACAGATGCTACTATTTTCTGTCATGTTGATACATCTCTTACACAGAACATGTCATTTGCTTTGTACTCAATCAGAATTTGTGTCTTATGATTGCGTTTGATGCCCCTGTGTCTGATCATGTGGAAAATTTAGGGCCTATCCTCGAGGTACAAGTATCTTTAATAGGCAGAACAGCAGATTGTGTTTTTGAGGACATTTATTGAGAGTGTTGACAACAAGCTAAAACTTTGCCTGCAGCTGGAACTGCCAAGAGAATCATATAATAACACTCCCTTATATGGCTGCTGTTTTTCTCCAGGGCAGAACTCTGCTGATTATATGTTATATATATATATATATATATATATATATGGCCATTTTCAAACGTGAGTGACACGACAATCTGAGAGTTAGAAGGGCACATATCTTCCCACCTGGAGGTTATGAATGGATCATGACTACCATTTTAGGTTCAGTGTAGGACTGGCATGTACCATTACCAGTTGGATTTGAATTCTCCAATTAACAAGTAAATTATGATTAAAAAACGATGCGTGAGTGACACGACAAATTTCGGACATGGGTTTCTGACCATTAACGGTTACAGCTGGATTCGTGCCAAAGTAGTGCTCCAAGAGAACCATGAGTACTAGTGCATGTACATCAATAGTGTACCTATCTAACATATA